>NC_084503.1:22445586-22458086 GCF_024500385.1 Phyllopteryx taeniolatus
TGGTCTAATTTTTTGGAAAGGGTCTGTACATTCCCACGTCCTTAAATGTCTGGTGAATTATGTCCAAATCAAAGCCTGTACTGTAAGGGTAATGTTGTACGATGGATGGATGGAAGTAAGTCACATACAGTGGGTACAGAAAGTATTCAGACCCCCTTAAACTTTTCACTCTTCGTTATATTGCAGCCATTTGCTAAAATCATTTAAGTTCATTTTTTTCCTCATTAATGTACACACAGCACCCCATATTGACAGAAAAAAAACAGAATTGTTGAATTTTTTTCAGATTTATTAAAAAGGAAAAACTAAAATATCACACAGCCATAAGTATTCAGACCCTTTGCTCAGTATTTAGTAGAAGCACCCTTTTGCGCTAATACAGCCATGAGTCTTTTTGGGAATGATGCAACAGGTTTTTCCCACCTTGTGATTGTGGGATCCTCTACCATTCCTCCTTGCAGATCCTCTACAGTTCTGTCAGGTTGGATGGTGAACGTTGGTGGGCAGCCATTTCCAGGTCTCTCCAGAGATGCTCAATTGGGTTCAAGTCAGGGATCTGGCTTGGCCATTCAAGTACAGTCACTGAGTTGTTCTGAAGCCACTCCTTTGTTATTTTAGCCATGTGCTTAGGGTTGTTGTCTTGTTGGAAGGTGAACCTTCAGCCCAGTCTGAGGTCCTAAGCACTCTGTTGAAGGTTTTCGTCCAGGATATCCCTGTACTTGGCCGCATTCATCTTTCCTTCGATCGCAACCAGTTCTCCTGTCCCTGCAGCTGTAAAACACACCCACAGCATGATGCTGCCACCACCATGCTTCACTGTTGGGACTGTATTGGACAGGTGATGAGCAGTGCCTGGTTTTTTTTCCACATATACCACCAAAAAGTTATATCTTGTCTCATCAGACATTTCTTATTTCTCACCATCCTGGAGTCCTTCAGGTATTTTTTAGCAAACTCCATGTGGGATTCATGTGTCTTGCACTGAGGAGAGGTTTCCATTGGGCCACTCTGCCATAAAACCCCGACTGGTGGAGGGCTGCAGTGATGGTTGACTTTCTAGAACTTTCTCCCATCTCCTGACTGCATCTCTGGAGCTCAGCCACAGTGATCTTTGGCTTCTTCTTTACCTCTCTCACCAAGGCTCTTCTCCCCCGATTGCTCAGTTTGCCCAGACATCCACCATTTAAGGATTATGGAGGCCACTGTGTTCTTAGGAACCTTGAGTCCAGCAGAATTGTTTTTGTAACCTTGGCCAGATCTGTGCTTTGCCACAATTCTGTCTCTGAGCTCTGCAGGCAGTTCCTTTGACCTCATTATTCTCATTTGCTCTGAGATGCACTGTGAGCTGTAAGGTTGTATATAGGCAGGTGTGTGGCTTTCCTAATCAAGTCAAAGCAGTATAATCAAACACAGTTGGACTCCAATGAAGGTTTAGAACCATCTCAAGGATGATCAGAAGAAATGGACAGCACCCGAGTTAAATATGAGTGTCACAACAAAGGGTTTGAATACTTATGGCTGTGTGATATTTCAGTTTTTCTTTTTTAATAAATCTGCAAAAATTTCAACAATTCCGTTTTTTTCTGTCAATGTGGGGTGCTGTGTGGACATTTAATGAGGAAAAAAAATGTAAAATTATTTTAGCAAATGGCTAAATATTTAAGGGGGTCTGAATACTTTTTTGAATAAGTTTTAAGCAAGTCCCTAGTTACTGTGGGAAAAAAAAATGTCGAGTCACCACTAAATTTCAAGTCGAGTCAAGTCATTACTTGGTTTAAGCAAGTCATAAGTCAAGTCATACAAACTTGCTCAGTCACGTCACAATATCTTGATTTGATATTAAAATGTTTTTTCACTGATCAAAAAAGTACATTTACACCTATAAATATTAAATGAACAACAACCGAGATGATGAAATAAAGTGTATATATTCTGATAATTATTTAGAAGAGTATGTCCACTGTTTCCTTTTCTAACGTGTGCATGAGTGTTTACAGCTACCGATGTATGCAAAATTGTTATTGTGATGTGAAATATACTATATATGGGAGTAAATCATCAGATTTAAAAATGTACATTCATTGTTTTTGGTGCCTATCTGTTTCCCAAATATGTTTGTGTATGTGTGAATGACAGCCATTGAGTTTGTGCACTTTGCAAGTTGTCACTTTATGAAGTTCAGTCCATTTAGCTGCATTAGTTCAGGCTTATCTACCACATCAAATATGGCTGGTGCAGTGCGGCATCGAGTCAACTCACTCAAGGCAGCATCTTTGAAAACATTTTAATGATGACAACATTCACAAGCTCACTTTTTGAACAGTGTAGTTTGTCTATCACTATATTGTCTTCTCAAATAAATGCATAACCAACATGAAGATTAGTTCATGTTTGAGCACCTATCGATGAGCTAAACTGTAAAGCGTCCGTGAGTTTCATTGTGACAGACGTTGTAGATGGTGTGTCTCTTATCTTTGAACTGCATGCATTGAATGTTGGTATGTTGCCATTGTCCATCCATTTTCAACACCGCTTATCCTGGTTAGGGTCTCAGGGCACTGGAGCCTATCCCAACTGACTGCGGGCGAAAGGTGGACTACACCCTGAACTGATCGCCATTGAGTCGCAGAGCACATATAGATACGGACAACCATTCGCACTCACATTCACACAGTCACTGAGTGGGAGCTGAACCCACGCTGCCCGCACCAAAATTAGGCAAGTGTACCACTACACCATCAGTGGCATGTTTCCATTGTCTTTTTCCAATTTTATCAAAAACATAATCCCTAAATCCAAACGTAATCATCTTTAGAGCTCCCTCTGATACTCACTTTGGGTAAAACTCTCCTTTTTGTACGCACCTGGGTTAGGGTTAAACGTATTCTCCCATTCCGACTTCTGACTTATGAACTGGGAATTTGTGCGCAAACACCAAAGAGTAGTGAATCATTGAATTCTGAGCCTGGCTGTAAATCATGGAGAATTGAGTTTACCTGAGACTTGTGAATGTCATTGAAATCCATCAGAAAAATATAGCACACTTGGACGTGGAGAATGCAGTTTTCAAAGTAATAGAAAAATTCAAATGTAGCCTGACTCCCGCCCACCCCAGCTCACAAATGTATGTGCATGGCAGCTAAATTGCTAGCTTGGCTTACTCATAATGTAGTATTGCCAGCCACGAAATGTTACCGTTTGATGTTGCATTTTTTTCTGATGGTACAATCACAATTTTAACGTTCATCCATTTTCTTTACCGCTTATCCTTACTGGGGTCACAGGCTGCTATCTTCGGGCGGGAGGCTGGGTACACTCTGAAGCGGTCGCCAGCCAAGCGCAGGGCACATAGAAACAAACAACCATTCGCACTTACATTCACACCTACGGCCAATTTAGAGTATTCAATCAACCTACCACGCAAGTTTTTGGGATGTGGGAGGAAACCGGAGTGCCCGGAGAAAACCCACCCAGGCACAGGGAGAACATGCAAATGCCACACAGGCGGGGCCTGGATTTGATTTGGTCCCCAGAACTGTGAGGCAGATGTGCTAACCAGTCATCCACTGTACCGGCCGATTTTAACGTATATGACAAAAAGTTGTTAAAACTCCAAACTCTACCTTTACATATGAAAATACCGTCCATAAAGGATGTGTTGTCGGGATGTTTGCAACGCTCCATGTGAAACACTAGGACATGAAGGAGAGCATGTTTTTTTTTACTATTTAGGAAATAAATCCATTGTACGTAATTTAATCAGAATACTGTGTGTAAGACTTTGTGCATGTTTAGAGGTCCATATATATATATATATATATATATATATATAAAAAGATGGTGTTTCTACCATTACATAGATCAGCGGTACCCAACCATACTTGCCCCACTGACGGGGCAAGTGATTTTATCACATAGACATATTTTGATAACCAGCATAGAAGCAAATAAAAACAAATGATTAAATATCTAACTCACCATTGCGTCATTACTATGACTGCAGTTGTTGTAATAATGGAAGCCCTTTGCATTCCAAAATTTCCAAAGGCCCTTTTTTTTTTTTTTAATGCCGGTCGACACGTAGCTTGTTTGAAGCGGGTTTGGTCCATGCAGAAGTAGATGGGGGGGGGGGGGGGGGGAAGTCCACTGGCACCAATATTCTTCGCCAATTAATATCACAACTAAAACGCAGTAATAGTCAGCTGACAGCACCTCTTTGATCAGCTCACTAAAATATTTTTTGCTCAGTCCCTTTACATACATTTAATAGCTTTCTGGTAGTGTCCAACAACGTGTAGTGCTTTTTGTAAAATTTCAAGTGGAATATGATGTTTGACATTCTCAGGCGGTGGACTGATTACAGCTTCTGGGAGCGTATAAAAGAAAATGTGTTTAAGTCGACGGAAAACAAGATTTGAGATGGAAATCCTACATTTTAGTGTTTCTCCACCCAGAGTGTGTATCTGGCACAAAGGTGCATACATGACAGACTTGAGGTAATGGGGGAAGCCATGGAACCAGAAAAGCAAGCAGCTGTGCTGCTTTTTAAAAAAAAAAAAATTAATTTCATTCATGGGACATTTTGGCCCAACTCTTTAATGAGGCCAATGTTGCCAGGTTTGCGGCGTGCACAACATAAAAAATAAGAACTTCTCTTTCAAAAACAGAAGGCACACTATATTAAAATAAAAACAACAACACACATATTCAAATGTAAACAGTCTGATATATACAGTATAGGTCCAAGGTGACGTGTTACTACTGACTGTGGGACATAGAAAACTTTCAATGTACCTGTTCCTAACTTGTACAAATGGCAATCAACTGTATTTTATCTTGACGGAGTGTGTGTGTGTGTGCGTGTGTGTGTGTGTGTGTGAGCGTGTGTGCCTGCATATGTGTGTACTCCTGTAGAATTCTTGTGCTTGTGATCAGGTGCTTGTGATTACAAAACACACAAGCCCTTTTTATTCCAACCTTAAATCACACCTATTACGGCAAATTTCCAAGCCCTACATTTGCACTCTGGGAACCCCGTGTGGATCACGCTTCAAAAATGGATTTTATGATTGTATTTCTCTCAAGGTGCTTATTTAGCTCTCCCGCACCCTAGTCTGGTTTCTGTGCTTTCAAAAGAGCGTTGCGTTGCTCCGAGTACGGACGGCTCTTCCCCCACGCCCTCCAGGAAGTGAGAGAGACTTTCGGCTTAATTAGGCTTTATAAAAACTGTTTATTTCTTTTAGTTCACTTTTATTATGCTTTATTATGATTTTGTAGTTTACAATGCAGTGTTCAATCGGAGTAATTGATTTGCTATACTGTAAGTCTAAGGTGGTTACGGAATGAAATGTAGTACTGTATTTCCATGACCTTGTATAGGGGGAAAAGTGACTTTGACGTTCACTATGTGACTGAACACATTGAACTTGATGGACATGGAACTCATCAGTCGAGGTGTGCACTTGCAATCCCCCCCGTCCACTGATGCCTTGGAGGAGGCCGCGCTGACAGCTCATTGGACTAAAATGCTAAAGCTGCAAACCGCCGCGTTACTCTCTCCTGCTATTTTCTTAAATGCCAGCGTCAGTCAGCAATAGGTCAGGACAACAAGCACTTAAATACAGCTTTGTTGCTGATTAATGAGAGGTGGTGCTGGTGGTTGGGGGATGTTTTGTAAATAGCCGTGGGTGAGTCACGCAGACGGGTGCCTCTGGAGATGGCAGGAAAACGCGTGTTTGAAGTGACGGCAAATCCAACCACATCCTGGTGAGCCTACAGTGGCCCAATTTTCCACTGGTACAGCATTAAGAGGCACATATGGACAAATGGTAGCAGATTAGAGTCACTTAGCAGAAGATTGGTGTTCACCCGCCGCTTTATTCGATGAGGGGCCAAGTGTTGATTGGCCAACTGTGAGGCGGTAGTTACGTCCAGTCTTGGATATTAGTAAGCAGTGGGAAAACGCTAATGACGCGTTGTATGTTTGTTTATCTTTTACAAAACTAGAAAAAGTGCCTCATCTGAAGGATTAACTTCAAGTGTGTTTTACTTTAAGGACTTTAAGCCTTTTTTTAATGTCACAATAAACTCTGTTGATAACCATGGAACTGGATTATTATTGTTTTATTGCAATTAATAGCAAAAAGATGCAAAATGGGATGGTAAACATCGAATCATAAATGAGACTTCAGGGTTGACTGCCCCCCTGGACGACGACAATATATGACAGGCTTAAGAGGAATCCCACCACCAGTGGATACAAGAAAACGATCATACAATGCCTTCAGACACTTTAAAAGGAGAAAGGAATTGACCGCTGCATGTACTACCACCTGTTTACAGCACAAGCGACACCTTGCATTCCTAAAGTTCACAAGGGAGGAGCTCCGCTCAGACCAATCGCCAGGCTTGGGGAGTAACTTAATACATGGACCCCGCATTACGTATTAATCCATCCAAAAGATCCATCCATCCATTTTCCATACCGCTTCTCCTCACTAGGGTCAAGGGTGTGCTGGCACCTATCTCAGCATCTCTGGGCAAGAGGCGGGGTACACCCTGAACTGGTCGCCAGTCAGTTGCAGGGCACATATAGACAAAACCATTCACACTCACATTCACAACTATGGAAAAATTTGAATCTTCAATTAAGCTACAATGCATGTATAAACTGGAGTACCCGGAGAAAACCCACGCAGGCACAGGAAAAACAGAGAAATTCCACACAAGCGATTTGAACCTTGGTCCTCAGAAGTGTGAGGCAGATGTGCTAACCAGTCGACCACTGTGCCGGCCATTATGTATTCAGAAGACAAAAAAAAAAAAAACGTACAGAAAAAAATGATCAGATTGCAAGTACATTTATTAAAAAATAGGATTATTTTGCAGGATTACAATTTCAATGTAGGGAGAGAGAGTCTGGTTGCTGATTTGAGCCCTCGCCCGCTTTTAAACACATGGGCCGAGCAACCTTTTCAGGAGCTTTTCAATGTAACAAGTAGGTAAATGGTCAGTGGAACGCAGGTATAGTTTTTTGTTGTCCAACAGTTAAATAACATAGCCTACAGGCCAATGGATGTACGTGTTGTTATCCCAAACGCGCCCAGTTTAAAAGTGAATCGAAGAGAATAGACGTGGCTCTTCTGATCGTATATTCACTGGAGGAGTTATCATTTTGGACAACATTTACAAAGAAAACTGTGTGCTCTCAAAGTCATCCCAATTGCTGGTGAGTCTAATGGAGGAGCTCGCATAGTCCTATGGCTGCAGCTGCTTGTAAGTAATTATTTCACTATCCCGTCACAGATCACCCACTGCTTTACTTATTCAAACACTGTACTGTTTTACCAATACCAGCTGCTTAACTTGTCACCAGGAATCAAATATTTTTTCCGCGGTCATGACGTCATTGTTTAAAAATGATTTGTGCTTACGTGTGTAAAGCTTGATCTTTTTTTCTATTTCACTCTTTATCAGAAACACCTAGTCATGTGGACAGGTTTTAAAACTTTGTCAGGAAGCCAGTGAATCTAATTTCCCTCACAGGATGAATAAAGTATCCATCCATCCATCCATCCATGTGCAGCATGGTGACCAAGTGGTTCGCACGTCTGCCTCACAGTTCTGAATTTTTGGATTCGAATTCCAGGTGCTACGGCATCCTCCTGTATTCCAAAACCAAACATATGAAAAATTAATAAGACCAAAGAGATGAGATATTGTACATATATATTGTGTTGACATTTCATTTGTTTTTCTTTTTTTAGCATATTTGATATTTGAGTAATCCAACATTAATTAAAACTAATCAAGTTACATTACTTCAATTTTGTGGTACTTGGGTCACATTACTCATTACATTTTTTAACAGGTAACTAGTAACTGTATCAGAATACATTTTGAAAGTAACCCTTGCAACCCTGTCCTCCACCTACAACAATGCTAAAAATCTCTCCCCCATTCTAAACCCACACCATGTCTAGAACTCCACAGACTTCACCAACAAAGTCTGTAACCTGAGACTTGGCACATATAAAACCATGCTATCTTTTGAAGTCACCTCGCTGTTCATATATGTACATCCCCACCACTGCGGCCATTGATGTAGTCAATGAACAGCTACAACAAGACTCCAGCCTCCTGGACAGACCCAACCTCACACACAGCCAGGTATGCGATCTACTTCAACTTTTCCTTAGTACTACATACTTCCAATACAACAAATGTTTCTACAAACAAAATGGAAACCTCAATACTGAGGTCTACAGAAACCCTTCCCACACTGAGCAATACCTTCTATTTGACTCCAATCACCCACTGTAGCACAAACTATGAGTTATCAGGACCCTCGACGACAGAGCATAGTAAATCCCCACCACTGACAACGACAAGACAGAAGGAGCAGACTCACATCATGGAGGCTCTTATTGTGGGTATCTAAAGTGGGCCTTTGTCAAAACTGCCAAGAAAAGAGCCAATACACCCAAGCCTGAAGACAGAAACAGGAAAATGTGTTGGTCCCCTAAATGGCTGGTTTGTCAGAGAAACTCAGAAGGATTTTCTCCAAACGTGTCATGTTTGCCAATGCATTTTTGAAACCCACTAACATACTCAGATGAAAGCTGGTTCACCCCAAGGACAAAATCCTAACAAACAAATGCAGCAATGCTGTTTACACAGTGCAATGCAATGAGGAGTACAACAATCTCTATGTTGGAGAGACAAACCGGCCGCTGCACAGGCATATGACGCAGCTTCAAAAGCCAGCTTCTTCGGCTCCAGAATCAGCGGTTCATTTCCATCTCAAGAAGAAGGCACATTCCTTTGAGGACAACAACGCACAAAACAAGGCATCTATGTCAAACTAGAAAAGCTATCTCTAAACGGAGGAGGATTAAAATATCACCTATCGTCTGCATATAACAATATCCCGACTTATCTCCCACAAAGGTTGCCTCATTCAACGGGAAGAGTAGCCCTAATCAGCTGTTTTGCAACAAGACGTGTGAACGACGGATTCGTGTGCAGGACGGCCGTTTCACTAACCACATCGGGCTACAACAACACTGACCACCAAAACATAAATAGGGGGGCTCCACACTGAAAATTTTAGAACTGAATAAACCTTTTGGATTAAAGGTGAAAGATCCAGTTGCCTTGATTCAACCTTAGTGGACTAAATAAAACTTAATTTAACGAAACTTTGTGTGTGTGTGTGTGTGTGTGTGTGAGAATGACTGACTTATGGCAAATGAGGGGAAAGGTGATGATAACCCTTCAAACCATCCAACTTTTTATCCTATTCAAGGTCGTGTGGAGCTGTAGCCTATCCAAGCTAACATCGGGCGAAAGGCGGACTACACCCTGGACTGGTATGACCAGTATAAGGACAGAAAACCATTCACTCTCACATCACTTAGTAGGGATGAAAAATATGAAAAGGATAATATAAGCTATATTACTGACTGTTATCTAAAAAGGGGAAGCACTCGATTTCCAGATCCCACAAGAGAAGGAAGAGAGTCCAGCGCACTGTGTCTTTCACTCGACCGTAGCCTTATAAACGTGTATTTGGATTTTGTTGTATTAAATACTCAAAAGACAAGTTCAGTGTATCGAGATTCTTATTTGGAAACAAGATCACAGAACAAACATTAGAAGAACAGTGAAGAAAGAATTCCATCAGGACTTTTTCCTTACGAGGCTGGCTGGGCAACTCCCGGGCCTCGTTTTGGAATTCCTTAAAATAACCACAGAAGGCCACAGCTGAGATTCAAAACCCAAACCTCAGAACAGCGATGCAGATGGGTTAGCCACTGACACACTGTGGTTCCTTCCATTATTTTCAGCGCTGAAAAATTGTTTTTGACCCGAAGGTTTCCAGTATAGAATCTTTCTTCTAATATCCCCTGTGTACAGTTTGGTTTTGAGCCAAATTAGTCTTGATGTGCCTTGGCAGCGGTCCGGCCTTCCAGTTTACATTGCTTCATGTTATCCAAACAGCAGCTTTACTCTGTGCTGCAGTAGAAGTAATTACCCCTGTGGAAATGACTTAGCCCTGAGTGCTTGTCACATCAATTTCTCCTCTGAGGTTTTTGTACCAAAAAAAAAGTTCAATTCGAGCGGCCACCGCATCAGGTCCCACATGAGCGCTTTTGGAATGCGAGTGTTGGCTGATTTACAAATGACAGGAAACTTTGTACAAGTCAGCGATCAATCAATAGACGGCGGGTGGACTGGAGTCGGGTCCATTACAATTTGTGTTCGACAACTGTGGACATCTCTCCTCTCCTCCCTCTCTCCCTCCCCCCAAACAGAGGATGCTGCTGCTAGTTTCCACTTCCTGTTGTTGCCATAACGACCACATGACAAAAAAAAACATCTCGCTGGACTTCAGTTTATCTCCATGTGACTTCAGCCCAGGGATTAGCTTTAAGGGTCTGTCAGAAGTGATACCAGTGAAACTGCATTCTGCATGTGTGCTTTATGCAATTTTTACTCTTGAGGCAGCTTAATGTTTAGTATACAGCATTCCATAGGTCTGCTCCATGGAATTTCTACTTTTCCCAAACTAGAAGATTGACAGCAGCTGCATACAGTACTGCATTCCGTGTGTCTTCTCAATGCAATTTTTCCACACACATAGCGGTTCAGTGTTTACTGCAAGCATGACCAGTAAGAAGCGACCTTGTACTCTATACTTCCCTCTGTACAAATGATCTATGCAAGTTCTCCTCTTCCTAAACTAGAAGAGGGTGACAGCAACTACATATTGCATTTCATGACTCTGCTCTAAGCAATTTCTCTCTAGGAGACGACTTGGTGTTGTGTGCGAAGTGTGACAGCAGCTGCCATATTTGTCAGAAGACCTTGTACAGTAAGTACAATCCACTCCGTACATCTTGTCCATGCAATTTTTACTTATGAGGCAGGTCAATGTTTAGCACAAGTGTGACAGCAGCTAGATACTGCTCCCCCGCAGGGCGCGTACAGTTTGAACTGGTATTTTTAAAATAAAGCAAAATCTCCACCAGCACCCCACCCCCCAGCAAGGAGGTGCAATCAACGGCCGTCGTCGAGAGCCATTCGGTCTAGGACCTCCTCAAGCAGCAGCTTGCTGGTGAACATGCAGCAACCATGTTAGCCAGAAGACATTTTTCCTCGAGATTCATGTGCCTGCTATATTCCATTTCTCCTCTTCCCATACAAAAAAGACACCTCTTGGTGTTTCCTGTGGGTTTATGACAGTAGAAAACATTGTTGCATTACTTGAAAAAATACTTGTTAAATGATTAGAATATAAAATAATTAAATTTACCTGTACCTTTAATTATAGTTCTGAAACAGATTGTATCATTTTGCAATATTTCCGATGTGGAAAGAAAATGTTTCTAAATGAATGGAACTTGCCAATCTGATTTTGAACCTATTGTGGCCATTTTGTCTGCGTCTGGCTTTGACATAGACGGGTGGGGGGATACAAACATTTTGGGGAAGTATCAGATGACAGTCCGTCTGAAAAGTATTCACAGTTTTCTACATTTTGCCATATTACAGCCTTATTAAAAAATGAATTCAATTAATTTCCCCCTCAATATTCTACACACAACACCACATAATGACAGCATTAAAAAAGCCTCTAAAAAAAAGGTGGCACATTTATTAAAAATTAAAAATAAAACCTCATAAATATATGCAGTAAATATTCAGAGCCTTTGCTCAATACTTTGTTGATGCAACTTTGGCAGCAATTACAGCCTCAAAGCCTAAATCCAATGCCCCAAGCTTGGCATGTGCATCTTTGGGCAGTTTTACTCATTCTTCTTTGCAGCACCTCTGATTCAGGTTGGATGGGTAGTGTGGAGGTGTCCAAAAAAAAAAACAATTTACCATAGGTGGACTCCTACTACTGCCAACATGGGGGACAAATAAACACTGATCACCTGATCGAAAACTATCCGTCCTTACGTACATGTGAATTCTTAGTTTTCTATCTTAAATTAAGTAGCAAAAATCACACGCACACATACACAAACATTTTTGACATTGTCATTATTGGGTGTATCATTTTCAATGGAAAAAAAATGATTAATCCATTTTGGACAACAAAATGTGAAAAAGTCAAGCGCTGAATACTTTCAGGATGCACTGTATACTGGAGTTATGTGGACATAGTTTTGTTTCCATTCTGGTGAGTACACAATTCAGTACTTTGATACCTTTTTGTGATGGATTGTAAACTGACAGCGCACGCACTGCACACACAACCTGACATGAACACAGACACACACACACAATCGAAATAAATTACTTCACAGGCACAGTCTGTTTGGAGAATATGAATGCTTCATCCGCTTCATTTGACAACTGGATGCCTGTGGTGTGGAGTGTAATTGTTCATATTAGGCCCCTCTAAATAATTTCCTCTCATCCAGGCCCCGATGGGAAGATCCTTCGTCTACTTCTTCTTCTTCTTGTGCTGTTTTAAATAAAGCAGACTG
>NC_084503.1:22460586-22570586 GCF_024500385.1 Phyllopteryx taeniolatus
TGAGTCTGAACCAGGATGTTTGTCCCTCTTATTTTGTCTTCTTCCTGTTTGAGGCTGATTGACAAACATCACGTTTACCCTGCTGAGTCCTGATTGGCCAGCTGAAGATCCAGCCAGTCAACCACAGACAAGAAACAATACACACAATCGCAGAAAAAGGTTATTGACACTGTTGCAAGTAAAAAGGATTGAAGATAGTGTTTCAAGACAGGATTAGGGTTTCAAAGCAGGGTTTAAAGCCATGTTTAGGGTTTCAATTTAGAGTTTCAAAGTAGGGTTTCAATCCAGGGTAAGGTATTCAGGGAAAGGTTTCAAGTCAGGGATAACATTTCAAATTATGGTTTCAAGCCAGGGAAGTGTTACAAAGTAGGTGTTCAAGCCAGGTTTGCAGTTTAAGGTAGGGTTTCAAATCAGGGTTAGGGTTTCCATTCAGGGTTTCAAGCCTAAATTGGATTTCCAAGGAGGGTCAGGGTTTTAATTTAGGGTTTAAATGTAGGGTTTCAAAAGTTATTTAATTAAGGTGTCAAATTAAGGTTTAAATCAATTTAGGGTTTCAAACTAGGGTTAGGATCCCAAATAAGGGTTTTGGGCTATTGTTGGAGTTTCAAAGTAGGGTTTTAAGCCATTTTCAATATATGGTTAGGATTTCAAATTAGGGTTTCAAATTAGGGCGGCACGGTGGATGACTGGTTAGAGCGTCAGCCTCACAGTTCTGAGGACCTGGGTTCAATCCCCGGCCCCGCCTGTGTGGAGTTTGCATGTTCTCCCCGTGCCTGCGTGGGTTTTCTCCGGGCACTCCGGTTTCCTCCCACATCCCAAAAACATGTATTAATTGGAGATTCTAAATTGCCCGTAGGCATGACTGTGAGTGCGAATGGTTGTTTGTTTCTATGTGCCCTGCGATTGGCTGACAACCAGTTCAGGGTGTACCCCGCCTCCTGCCCGATGACAGCTGGTATAGGCTCCAGCACGCCCGCGACCCTAGTGAGGAGAAGCGGCTCAGAAAATGGATGGATGAATGGATGGTTTCAAATTAGGTGTCATTTTAGGGTTTCAAGCGAGTGTTAGGGTTTCTAAGTAAGGTTTAAAGTCATCATATAAAGTCACTTTATACTACACTATATACCACCGACATACATTAGAAAGCTCACATATTGTACCTTCATCCTCCTCCTGCATCATGAATTATGAATTGTGAAGGCTAGGACAATTATGGCTCATACACAAATGAAGGATGCGGACTGTAATTGGGTCAGTGCTTATTGCCTGCAACACACCTGAGTTGGCAATAAACACCGCTCATCCATAATGTATGTGGTGCAGACTTAATTTACACACATGATGACTGTAATCATGGCATCATGATAGTAAATGATGATCACGTTTCGAAGTGTCAGACCATAATTTGTAATCTCAGTAGGCATTTATCTCTTTCATTTTTATTGGTTTATTATTATTATTTTTTTATCACTGCTCTCTTCTCGTTTTTCTTTTTTACTCTTATGAAATGATTTGTTCTGTCTTATAAATCAATTGAACATACCTGAAAAACAAAGTTACTATCTCAGTCGACATTCTTTTAAGTTTTCTTAAATATTTTTTAAATATTCTTTTTTTCTTTTTTTTCCATTTTCATCCTGGGGGTTCCTGATTATTTGAATTAATTGAGTTTACGTGCAAAAAAAATATTACAATCTCCATTGTCATTCTTTATTTTTTATTATTCTCTTTTATTATTTTTCTCTTTTGCTTTTTTTATTTTTCGCTCCATATTATTAACTCAAAACAGTCATTTTGTTCCTTTTTCTCTTTTTCATTAAAAAAATATTTGTTTCTTTTTTCAATTTAAATAATTTTATTCTTTTTTAAAGCACTTCAACAATAAAATCTATGTAACATAACTGAAAAAATACGTGACTTTTAAAGTCAAAATTCTCCCTATTCCTTTTTTATTTTGTTTCTTTTTTGTATTTGTTTCCATCATTCTTTAAATTTAATTATTAATTTTATTTTTATGATTATTATTATTTTTTTTTCTGTATTTGTTCAACTGCTATTTACCTCTTTTTTCAACTTCTCTTTTTTCTCTTTTTATATTTCTAGTTTTTGTATTTTGATTTTCAATGTTCTTTGTTTTGCTATTTATTCTTTTGTTCTTTTTACCTGCAGTATTTTTAAAAACAACCTAACATTACTGAAAAATATAATTTTATTCTTATTTCTTTTTTCGTCCTGTATATATATTTTTTTAAATTTCCCACTTTATTTGAATAAATGTAGCTCATAAAAATAAGATAAATAATAAAATATGAAACGAAATGAGCGGGACGGTGTGCGACTGGTTAGAGCGTCAGCCTCACAGTTCTGAGGACCTGGGTTCAATCCCCGGCCCCGCCTGTGTGGGGTTTGCATGTTCTCCCCGTGCCTGTGTGGGTTTTCTCCGGGCACTCCGGTTTCCTCCCACATCCCAAAAACATGCATTAATTGGAGACTCTAAATTGTCCATAGGCATGACTGTGAGTATGAATGGTTGTTTGTTTCTATGTGCCCTGCGATTGGCTGGCAACCAGTTCAGGGTGTACCCCGCCTCCTGCCTGATGATAGCTGGGATAGGCTCCAGCACGCCCGCGACCCTAGTGAGGAGAAGCGGCTCAGAAAATGGATGGATGGATGGATGGATGGAAACGAAATGAATGAAAAATGAATAAAAATAAAGAATGTAAAGTCACTACCTCAGCATCTTTCGTTTTCTCTTTTGTATTTTTTTTATTTTTTTGTCAGTTATTTATTTTTTTATTCTAAAGCATTCTCTAATCAAATCAATTTAGTTGGAAAACAGTCAGTCTTATTTGGATTAGGGTTTTATTGGGTTTCAAAGTAAGATTTCAAGTGTTTTTCTTTTTCTTTTCTGTCTTTTACCATACCTTTATTTAACCATGTACAGTAGGTCAAGTGATAACCAGTTCTCATTTGCAATGATGAAGTGGCCAAGAGACAATTACATGAAAATGATAAAAACAAGCAAACAAACAAACAAACAAAAAAACTATCTCACATCTTGTCATAAAGAAAAAATGCAGAAACACGTGAAAATATTAATAATAAGTGGCTAAAAGCAAGTGCAGTGTTCTTGGACAAATGTCTGTACGGAGTTATTAAAAGCAGTTAGAGGGATGAATGAACTGAGCTTTAAATTCTGCTGCAGAGTATTGCAGTAATTTGCAGCAGGAAACTGAAAAGAGAAGTGGTCAAAGGAAGTTCGGCTTTTGGGATTGTCCGATTGATGAAGCTGCTGGAGCGTAGACTGCGAGTGGTGTGACGGACATTTAACAATGACTGTAATTAAGAAGGAGTTTTCTAAATGAGCATAAACCAGTGACCTTTTGTCTACGTGAGAGGAGTGAGGGCCAGGTTACCAGGTAGTACAGCTGGCAGAGGTGAGTATTAAAGGGAGCCACAGAGATATTAAAGGGAGCCCCATTCATATAACTTATGGCATCTTGTTTATGAAGGAGAGATTTGGAGGCATACCTGTAAATTATGTAACCATAATAAAAACATTGGGATAACTGTCATTTTGACCAGAAGTTGTTTTGGTGTGTGTTTAAAAGCAGGTGGAAAACAGCAAAAGCACACTGGACACTGCTGAAGCTAGCCTGGAATGAGGACAATGCAGTAGTCAGAGAGGAGCTGGCTCTATAGACAAAAGTATTATCTGCATGAAGACATATATGAGAATTATGTGCAGCATATGCAATATTATTGACAAATATTAAACAGTGTTAGTCCTATTATGGACCCCTGAGGAACACCTTCAGTCATAGGCCCCGAGGGAACCCTCACTGATTGCAAACGACCAAAGCAGTAACTTTTGAACCAGGCCAGACAGCTCTCAGAGTGTCAAATGTCTCTTAGCCTGTCCAGCAATATTCAATTGTTTACTGAGTCAAAGGTCTTTTCTACAGTAGGTCCAACAAATGCAGCAGCAATATAGTACTGTCTTTTATCAATAGCACATATGCTGAGTATTAACCAGCCTCTCGAATATTTTAGAGAGGCAGGGTAGAATGGGGATGAGCCTGTATCAGTTCAGGTCAGAGTTTTCACCCGCTTTGAAAAGCAGGGTGACTGAAGCAGATTTCCAGGGGTCAGTGTGTCTAAGTACAGTTTCAAGACAGGGAAAAGGTTGAAAATAGGCTTAAATTACAATTTAAGGTACAATTACAATTTTACAGGTACAATTTCAAATTAGGCCAAAAAGCCGGGGTTAGGGTTTCAAAGAGAAGTTTCAAAATGTGGTTGGGGTTTCGAACTAGGGTCACTTGCGGAGTCCCCAGGGATCGGTACTCTGCTCTCTTTTGTTTATTTTTTTTACATGCTGCCACTTGGTGATATACCTGTATACGCATACTGTATATAAGATTAGCTTTCACTGTTATGCAGCTATACATGCCATTAAAACTAACTAGCCTACGTGATTGGTCTAATCTGGAGTCGTGTCTCGAAGAGATTAAGCACTGGATGTCCTCAGAAAACGCAGCTTTTGATTAGTAGCCCTGCTAAACATAGCCACTTGTTTAAGGACACCAGTCTGAGTTTTGACCAAAGCACCATTACCCAAACTAAATTCTCAAAGAATCTCAACGTTATACAGTATTTTACTCAACTCTCTCTTTCCAAAACCACATTTAAAATATTAACAAAACTGCACGTTTTGTTTTTTTTCATCTTCGCAATATCGCTAAGATATGGCCCATCCTATCCACTTTTATGTCTCGCCTCGACTATTGTAACATGCTGCTTTCTGGTTTTCCCATGTCTAGTATTAAAAGCTTACAGTTAGTACAAAACGCTGCAGCTAGAAAGTTTGATCATATTACCCCATTCTGACCAATTTGCATTGGCTCCGGTCCACTTGAGATGTGATTTTAAGGTCCTGTTAGTTACTCATAAAATATTACACAGGTCAGCACCCTCTTATAGTGCTGACTTAGTACTGTATGTTCCCTCCGAAAGCCTACCCTCGCAAAATGCTGGTCTTTTGGTGACTGAGAGAGCCAGAAAGACGTCCGCAGGTTCTCAAGCATTTTCTATTTGGGCTCCAGTACTCTGGAATGCCCTACCTGCAGATATTAGAGCTGCTACCTCAGCAGAAATTATTTCTACACTTTGGCATTTAGTTAAAGTACATGTAGGTCTGTTTTATTGCTGCTTGTCCTAACTCCTCGCCCCTCGTCTCCTGCTCAGAGAGAAGGCTAGATGACGTTAAATGAATCTGAAGCTGTTGCTGTTTGGGTTCTGCACCAACCAACTGGGACAAGATTTGAGGTGGACCACTTGGAGTTGTTTCCATGGAGGATTCTGCTCTGACCAACCGGGACAGGTCCTGAGGCAGACCCACCGACAGTGTCTACCCTGCAGCGCCTGTTCTCTTTAAATGGACTCTTATGCTATCTTAATGAACATTGTACAGCACTAGACTGTGATAAATGTTGCCCACTCAACATCCATTGGAATTAGGAATCCCAATCATGGGTTATGGTCAAATTATAATTTTCAGAAAGGGTTAGTGTTTCAAGGTAGGGTTTCCAGCCAAATTTAAGGTCTTTAAAAAGTGGTTCTGTAGATTTTTTTGTGCTGCTTTTAAAAAAAAAAATTGTTTTTAAATAAATACAAAAAAAGGGAAAGAATCAAGTGCTTTCCCAACTGGACTGTTGTGGTAATGATTTGCAGTCAAAGCCCCCGTGGAGCTGCAGTCTATTCAAATACCAGGCAGTCCCCACCTGTGAGCCTCTGGCAGGGAAAAGCTATCACGACTTCTCCAAAAAAGCTCATCTTCTGCTCGGCAGGTGTAGAAACCCAACACGCTTTCAGCTCAAAATGAGCTGAACAATTCTGTCCTCCATCACCTTTTTTCTCTCCCCTCACATGTTGCTATGTAGTTTTTTTCTTTTCAGATATGAAAATGTGGTTCATAAATTCAAATTATCACTCATTGTGAGGATAAGCGGCTCCGAAAAAGGATGGATGGATGGATTGATGAAGCAGGAAATAAATGAAACAGGCAGTCATGATGAGGGGAAAGGAGCGTGAGAAGGAGCATATAGTTTGTTTGAACCGGGAAAAGCCAGAGTTAGGGTCTGGAATTAGGGTTTAAAACTCGGGTCTGAAGGTAGGGTTTCAAGCCAAGGTCAGCATTTAAAGTTAGGGCTTCCAAGTAGGGTTTCAAGACAGCTCTAGTCTGAACTGATTAATATTGGGTTCATTAAAAAGGAATTAAACAGGATAAATACATTAAGATAAGGAGGGCGCCATGTTTGGCAAAATTGTCATAAGGTGCAGAGCAGTTGTGATGACGAAGCGCCAGCCGAGGGTTACCTGCTACCGCAGCGCTCAACTGAACTGTCAGCAGTGTCCCTCACAAATGAAAGTTTGGATGTTTTTTGTTTTTTTTTGACAAAATAACGAGTGAAAGTAGTTAGGTTAGATACATCTGAGTAAGCCTGGTTTGTTAAAAATGGATTGATGTAACGCTTCGGTAGAAACTGCAACATTGTCAGGCTGTCAGCATCAAAGGTAAGTGTGCAGATTCCTTTTCGCCGACTAAACTGCTCATTGTTTTATTTATTGAAAAGGAGTCTGCCGGCGACTGGACACTCACCACTTGTGACGGTCAAACAGCTGCGTGAGCCATTTGGCAGGCCGGGGACAAGAGCCCACCTGGTGAGCAGCTAGCCACTAGCGACTAACACGGGCGAGCTAGCTCAGTATTATACAATTTTAATCAATGACAGCATAATTTATTAGCATATTTTTAGCATATTAAATTACTGATTTTAACATGATTTTGGGACGGCAATGTGTTGATGTTGGGGTAAAAAGTGTATGATGGAAATATAAGGTTGAATGACGTAACTTGAACAATACGAGAACACCTAGCATCTGTTGCGAGTCAGCCGAGATACTTTCCGACAGCAAATATCTGTAGCTCGGCATTGCTGAATATTTATGAAGTGGTTTTTTTTCATAATAAAGCTGCATAATAAGGTGGAAGTGGCGACGACGCCTCACATTCTCGCAAATCCGCACTGTCGCCAGAGTGAAAAGCCCTAAGGATGGCAGCCTCCGTAAGAGAGTAGATGCTTTGTTTTAAACACATTTTTTTAGAATAAATACTTTGTAGATTTAAGTAAAAAGCAGCAGATAAAGAAGCTATACCATACAATTTTCTGTACTGCTTATCCTCACCAGGTTCGTGGGCATGCTGTAGCCTATCCCAGAGGCGGGGGGCACCCTGAACTGGTCGCCAGCCAATTACAGGGCACACACAAACAAACAACCATTCACACTCACATTCACACCTTCACAATTTAGAGTCTTCAATCAACCTACCACGCATGTTTTTGGGATGTGGGAGAAAACCGGCGTACCCGGAGAAAACCCACGCAGGCACGGGGAGAACAGGCAAACTCCACACAGACGGGACTGGGATTTGAAACCCAATCCTCAGAACTGTGAGGCAGATGTGCTAACCAGTCATCCACCGTGCCGCACTTCTTCTGCCACAAGAAGATATGCACATTTAAAATATAACAGAAGGATTCGACATCTCGTGTTTCGTTCCCCTTCAAATGTAGGGTTTCAAGCCAGGGTGAGCATTTAAAGTTGGGTTTCAAACCAGAGTTTGTGTTTCAAGTTAGGATTCTAAACTAGGGTTTGAAAGACGTGTTTCAGGCCTGGGTTAGCCTTTTAAGTTAGCGTATGAAGTAGGGTTAATCTTTTACAAGCCAGGGTCAAGGTTTTTGAATCTGGGTTTTAAAGTAGGGTTTCAAGATTGGGTTTTAAAGTTGGGTTTAAAACGGGATTAGAAGTTATTGTTTTAAACCAATATTAGCATTTAAATTTGGGTTCCAGAGTAAGTTTTCAAGTTAAGATTTCAAGGAAAGGTTACAATTAGGGTCTCAAAGTACAGTTCCAAGCAAAAGTTTTCATTTTAAGTTAGAGTTTCAAGTTTCAGTTAGGTTTTCAAAGTAAGGTTTGTAGTGGGGTTAAGATTTTCAAATTCAGGCCTAAAGTTAGGGTTTCAAAGTAAGATTTCAAGCTAGGGTTAGGGTGTGAGTTATGATTTAAAACCAGGGTTTCCAGTTAGGCTTCCAAAGTTGTGTTATAAGCCAGGGTTAGGGGTTTAAGTGAATGTTTCAAAGGAGGGTTTCAAATTAAGGTTTCAGCGCCATGAATAAAGGTGTGCGAGGTCCCTTTCACAGCTCCTTGCACAGCTAATTACAACCCCAATTCCAATGAAGTTGGGACGTTGTTTTAAACATAAATAAAAACAGAATACAATGACTTGCAAATCATGTTCAACCTATATTACATTGAATAAACTACAAATACTAGATATTTAATGTTTAAACTGATAAACTTAATTGTTTTTAGCAAATAATGATTAACTTGGAATTTTATGGCTGCAGCACTTTAAAAAAAGCTGGGACAGGTGGCAAAAAAGACTGAGAAAGTTGAGGAATGCTCATCAAACACCTGTTTGGAACATCCCACAGGCAAAACAGGTTAACTGGGAACAGGTGAGTGCCATGATTGGGTATAAAAGGAACTTCCCTGAATTGCTCAGTCATTCACAAGCAAAGATGGGGCGAGGTTCACCTCTTTGTGAACAAGTGTGTGAGAAATAGTCGAACAGTTTAAAGACAATGTTCCTACAATTGCAAGGAATCATCTTCGGTCTATAAAATCATCAAAAGGTTTAGAGAATCTGGAGAAATCACTGCATGTCAGCGGCAAGGCCGAAAACCAACATTGAATCCCTCAGGCGGCACTGCATCTAAAACTGGCATCAATGTGTAAAGGATATCACCACATGGGCTCAGCAACACTTCAGAAAACCAATGTCAGTAAATACAGTTTGGCGCTACATCCGTAAGTGCAACTTGAAACTCTACTATGCACAGCAAAAGCCATTTATCAACAACACCCAGAAACGCCGCCGGCTTCTCCGGGCCCGAGCTCATCTAAGATGGACTGATGCAAAGTGGAAAAGTGTTCTCTGGTCCGACAAGTCCACATTTCGAATTGTTTTTGGAAATTGTGAACGTCGTGTCCTCCGGGCCAAAGAGGAAAAGAACCATCCGGACTGTTATGGAGGCAAAGATCGACTAGCCAGCATCTGTGATGGTATGGGGCTGTGTTAGTGCCAATGGCATGGGTAACTTACACATCTGTGAAGGCACCATTAATGCTGAAAGGTAATCCAAGCGACGTCTTTTTCATGGACGCCCCTGCTTATTTCAGTAAGACAATGCCAAACTACATTCTGCACGTGTTACAACAGCGTGGCTTTGTAGTAAAAGAGTGCGGGTACTAGACTGGCCTGCCTGCATTCCAGACCTGTCTCCCATTGAAAATATGTGGCGCATTATGAAGGGTAAAACACGACAACTGAGACCCGGACTGTTGAACAGCTGAAGCTGTACATCAAGCAAGAATGGGAAATAATTCCACCTAAAAAGCTTCAACAATTAGTGTCCTCAGTTTCCAAACCTTTATTGAATGTTGTTGAAAGAAAAGGTGATGTAACACAGTGGTAAACATGACCTGTCCCAGCTTTTTTGGAACATTTTGCAGCCATAAAATTCTAAGTTAATGATTATTTGCTAAAAACAAACAAGTTTATCACTTCAAACATTAAATATGTTGTCTTGGTAGTGTATTCAATTAAATATAGGTTGAACATGATTTGCAAATAATTGTATTCTGTTTCTATTTATGTTTAACACAACGTCCCAACTTCATTGGAATTGGGGTTGTACAATTACCATGCATCATAGGTCCAATATCCAACATAAACTAAACTGTTTTTATTTTTAAAGGGAAAAGAAATGAACATACCTTTGAGAAGCAACATCATTAGCTTTTTTTTGTGTGTGTTGTTGCTTTGTTTTGTTGTTTTTACATGTGATTTTTTTAAATTCTTCATGCTGTTGTTTGCACAATCACGCAGCGAGGAAAACAACAATCACACAGCGATGGATCAGCAGGCGTTCTGGGACCGATGTGGGTCAATCAGCTTGGAGATGAATTTCCCGCTTTCTACTTATGGCGCAATTACAATGCAACAACACTTGTAGATAGGAGTATTGTAAACTACAGTTGAAGGAGGCTTCTTGGCTGAGGTCCTCCTTCACTAGAGCATTGTTTCTCCTCTCACGTCTCCTTGGGCCGAGCTTTACCTTGAGCCACTCATCTGTTTCTATGGTGATCCCACTTTGAGGTGGCATCTTGGAAAATAACTTTGGGCGAGATGTTGGAAGCCTGCGAGTAGTGTTGCACCTTTTATTTTTTAAGTTATGGCAATACATGAGAGAAAATTAACTGGATCCTGCACTTGCTAACCTCTCCTGAGAGATGTGTGCTGCGAGGAGTGTAGTTAAGAGAGTGCTTTTTTGTTTGTTTTTGTTTTTTAAATACTGCAATAAATGACAGATGCATGGGTGCAGGATGCAGTTAATCTCTTTTGGGCAAGATTTTGGCATGGAGCAAGAGTGAAGAGTACGTTTGAAATCACTGCAAAAAATCAGAGGTGAATGAGTGCATCTTTGGTCCAGATGTTGGCACGCTATGACGAGTGAAGTGAAGAGAGTGCCTTTTCATTGAAATCTCTGCAGCAAATCAGAGGTGAATGGGTGCAGGATGTAGTTATTTTACGAGAGGGGTTACCACCACGGTTTCCTGCCGGCTCAGGTAGGATATTGACATTTATCTGTTTCATACCTTGTTAAATCATTGTTGATATTTATTGTGAGAAAGCATTGTCTTCACATAGATGAATATCCATCCATCCATTTTCTGTACCACTTATCTTCAGAATGGTAGCATTAATCAGTAACAATAACATAATTAAAGCTGGAGTTTAAAAAAAAAAGAAAAATGTTGTCATATATGTTAAAACTGGCCGGCACGGTCGGCGACTGCTTAGTGCTAACCAGTTGTCTACCGTGCCGCCCACAAATGTTATGACAAGCAAAACATAAATAAATCGACACCAAACTAATGCTGTGAAACAAAGGTGTCCAGCCATTTTTAGTTGAAGGTGCCGTTTTGAGGAGATTTCTAAAAATTTTAAGAGGTGGGATGATGCATAATCTCTCCCAAGAGAGCAATTTAGACTTTTCGCTTATTCTGTTTTTTTTCTCCCTGCCTCAGGCAGCCCACAAGCGATGTTTCTTAGATGAAGACACGTTAATAGTAGAGGAAAGAAATGAGAAGGATATAATCTGTGAGCATTTCTGCCTTTGGTGTCATCTTCTGGATGTCATGTTGGGCTTGTCAGGAGGTTGGTTTGCTTTGGAGGACAAATGACGTCTCACACAAGGAAGTCATCAAACTGACTGGCGACCAATCAAGACTGTTTGCCGTCTCTCACCCCAAGTCCGTTGGGACAGACTCCAGCTCAATAAATGACCCTGAACAGAATGAGTAGGAGCTATGGATGAATGGAGAAAAGTACAGCAGAGAGTGCCTTTGATTGAGTGGTGACCAATCCAGGATATAATTTACCTTTAACCATAAATCAGATGGGATAGACTCCAGCTCACCTATAACGCTGCCAGTCTGAAATGAATGGATGAAAAATACTGCATCAGTGAGTTGGCCTGTGATTGACTCGCGACCTATCCCGGGTGTAGTCCGCCTTTCACCGTAAGTCAGCAAAGCGTCAGACCACAGTATTTTTCCTGCTACCATTTTTCCAAATGAAACACTGTGTTCCCTCCACCCGAGCTGAACTATTGCGCATCAGTCCCTTTGCCAGCCATTACCGTGGCGACCTCCCGGTTCACCGCAGCGGGGTTGCGAGAACTGACGGGACGCACTGTACTGCCAATAAAACTTCTACTCGGACAAGCTTTGAGCGGACGAGAGAGTAAGAGAGAGAGCTAGGTGCCCTTGTCAAGCCTTTCGAGCTTATCAACTGCAAAGCCAGGGAGGCCCCCGCTGTTCAGGAAAGTCACTGGGAACAATTTAGCCTCCATTGTTGAGTACACTGTGAATACGCCAGCGCAGCAAACCGAGTCCACAGAGACACCTGCCAGCCAATCAATAGCCCATGACTTCTAGAAGACAAAAGAGACGAGACCTTGCCAAGCGAAGAGATACTGGCCACCGGGTCGAGAGCTCGCAAACGTTTTTTTGTTTGGCAGCTGGCCAGTGACATGGAAGCCAATAGTGAATGGAAGTGCCAGAATTCAATGTTCAGTCACTGTCGAATATGTATTCATACAGCAGCAGGTAAATCAAACAGTATTATTTCTGTTGGTTGGTACGATACAGTATCATAACAGCAACATTGATACAAGATCAGTATCGCTATGTATTGAACATTTTTTGTCAATACTGTATCGATATGGGAACATATGGACAAAAGCCTGATCCCTACTTTTTGCATCTTCGTTTGTTACAATACTGCATCCGTTATGAGAGCTTACTGTTTAATTTTGGATCCCAAAAATAGACTCGTGATTGACGATAAAAACAGAATTGAATGAAGTAAGAGAGAACATACTGTAACAGGTAAAAGAAAGAGCAACATATACCATAAATAAAAACTGAATACCAAAAAACTAAGCCTAAAGTAGTGGACGAGCCACAGTTAAAGGACAATGCCTAAAACAGAAATGACAAAACAGGATCAAATCTACACAAAATTGGAACAGCAAGGCTGCAGAAAAGAACTGAGGTACTACAAATGGCATGGCCTAGATCTTTTTTTGTTTGTTTGTTACAATACTTTATCGAGATACTACCATACAGACAAAATATCAGTATTGCTATGGATTGTATCAGTTGATACAATACTGTATCTTTACCAAAACTTACGGACAAAAGATCAATATGTGTCCAACAACATGAAGAGTTTGTAGCATAGTGTTACAGAAAATTCTTTGACCATTTAGTCAATATCCTGGATATCCAGCTGAAGATCCTTGTACCAATACGGTCGTTGTCCTCCCTACTGAGACAATTACGCAAACCAGAAAAATACTGTCTTACTGGTAGCGTTTTATTCACTACTAGTGCCACAAGCACAATTAACTGTTATTAGTAATCTGCTGTGCTCCACAAGAAACATGATTCACCCCAGCATCCTGGATCATATTAGTAGCACCAAAATACCCACAAGTAGCTTTGCCTCACTAGTAACATGTAGTTGTCCTACAAGTACGTCAAGTTGTCCTACTCGTGTGCAGAAATGTCATCCAGAAATGAAAGGCAGTAAAAATAAAAAACTAAGGCACAGTTGTTTTACTAGTGCGGCCTACTCATTCTACTACAGCGCTGAATTGCCTTACTAGTGAAGAAGAAGAGCGTACTAGTTCATGGACCTCGATATCAAGGATATAGAATAAATGTTCAAACGATGTTCCAAATACTACTTGTTTCTCTGCTTGTAGCTCAAAGGAAAACCATGTCTTAATGCAAACTAAGCACACTCAAAAGAAGCACACACCCACACACAAAAACACACTGCTAAAAAAAGTGAGTGATAAAACACGTTAGATAAACTTCCCCAGGATCCTTGGAGAAAACAACTCCAAATGCATCGAAACCAGCGCCGATAGATCGTTATGTGTTTGTGCGGATGACAAACAATGGCGCTGTGTGATGTCACACACCGGCGCGGGTGGGAGGCAGCTTGCGTGGGAGGCTCCCGAGGTCGATGGAAGCCACAAATCCGGGGGTGCTCTGATGAGTTTGTTTGGAGCCCAGCTGCGTGTTGCCTGAAATCCATTATAAATCCACTGTGTGTGCGCGTGTGTTTGGGGAGAGGCTGTGGGTGCACTTTGACTGCGATCCAGGCAGCACAGCTCTCATGTGTGTGTGTGGGGGGGGGGGGGGGGGGGGGGTGCTGCGAGGCAATCAAGACGCCTGGAATCAAAATAGGCCATCAGAAATGTCCCCCGTGAGTCCAACAGTGAGGCCGTCTGTGGGGAAAACAAGACGTTTGGGGGAAGGTGATTACGAGCTGTGCGGAATACAAACTTTGATGTCTACTGGTTGTGTTCTGTTGTTGTATTTCTCAGGTATACATTTAGCAAGGTTCTCTGTAACCGTGTATCAGTAAAAAAAAAAAAAAAAAAAAAAGATTCCCACCACTGTATTAGTATCAGTACACTAGCGTATAGGCCTAAGCGAGATACGTATGTTTACTGCACTGAAACACCACGATGTATCATGTTATTGGTGTCCTACACCAGCATATTGACAAAAGATTGAAATCAAGATGTATCGCTGTTTGGTATGATACTGCATAAATACAACATTGTAAGTAAATCACATCGATACCACCAAGTATCGTTCCCTTGGGTACAGTGCCATGAAAAAGTATTGCCCCCCTTCTCAAATTTTTATATTTTTGCATAATTTCCCCAATTTAATGTTTAAGATCATCAAACAAATGTAAATATCAGACAAATATAACCCAGGTGAACTTCAAATGCTGCTTTTAAATGGTGGTTTAATTTATTAAAGAAAAAACAATTCTGTTACCTGGCCGTGTGTGAAAAAGCAATGGCCCCCTAAACCTAATACCTGGTTGGGCCATCCTCAGCAGCAACAACTGAAACCAAGCATTTCTATCGCTGACGAAGAGTCTTTCACATCTCTGTGGAGATATTGTGGCCAACTCTTCCTTGCAGAATTGTTTGAATTGAGCAGATAAATCGAGAGATTTCAGAATGAACGGCCTTTTTAAGGTCATGCAACTGCATTTCGATCGCATTCAAGTCTGGAAATCAGCTAGGCAACTCCAAAACCTAAATTTTTATTTTTTAAGCCATTCAGAAGTTGACTTGCTGGTGTGTTTTGAATCGTTATCCTGCTGCAGAACCCAAGTGCACTTCAGCTTGAGGTCACAAACTGATGGCTGAATATTCTACTTCATGATTTTCTATTAATGAGCAGAATTCATGGTTCCATCAATCACAGTAAGTTGTCCAGGTCCTGAAGTAGCAGCAGCCCAAGACCATCACACTACCACCACCATGTTTAACTGGTGGTATGATGTTCTAAATTGCTGTGCTACATTTACACCAGACGTAACAAGACACACACCTTCCAAAAAGCTCAACTTTCATCTCGTCAATCCTATAATATCCTCCCAAAAGTCTTGGGAATCATTCAGATGTGTTTTTGTAAAAGTAAGACGAGCCTTTATGTTCTTGAAGGTCAGGAGTGGTTTTCGGCTAGGAACTCTGCCATGGATGCCATTTTTGCCCAGTCTCTTCCTTATTGGTCATGGACACTGACCTTAACTAAGGCAAGGAAGGCCTGCAGTTCTTTAGAAGTTGTCCTGAGTTTCTTTGGGGCCTCCTGGATGAGTCATTGCTGTTCTCTTGGGTAATCTTTGTAGGCCGGCCACTCCTGGGAAGGTTCACCACTGCTCCTTTTTTTTTCCATGTGAGGATAATGCCTCTCCCTTTAGTTTAGCTGGAATCCTAAAGCTTTATAAATCGCTTTTGTAACCCTTCCCAGATTGATAAATGTCAATTACTTTATTACTCGACTGTTCTGGAATTTCTTTGGATCGAGTCATTTTGTTGCAGCTTTTTTAGATCATTTGTCGGACTTGATTTTGTCGGGGCAGGTTTTGTTTAAGTATTTCTTGATTGAACAGGTCTGGAGGTAAATCAGGCTTGCGTGTGATCAGTGAAAATTAACCTAAAATTGTGATTAGCTACGATTAATTCCTGATTTAACAAAGGGGGTAATTACTTTTTCACACAGCGCGAGGTAACTTTAAATAGTTATTTTTTTCTTAATGAATGAAATCGCCGTTTAAAATCAGTATTTTAAGTTCACTTGGATTATATTGCTCTGATATTGACATTTGTTAGACGATCATTCACGATCATTCACTGCCATCCTTCCCAGTTAACATGGATATTTGACTTCGAAAGTCGTCAATGGCAGTGAATGTGTTAAACATGAAAGGGGGGAAACTATGCAAAATTTGAGAAGAGGGCCAGTACTTTTTCACGGCACTGTACATTACTGTACACCAGTGTTTGGGCAAAAGATTGATCTCACAATGAATCATCGGTTGGAATTACAACATTGTTGTAGCCCTGCTAATGGTTGTATCCAATTGTGGCGAAAGGTGACATGTTTTCTGGTCACACTTCCACGACAGTGACAAGATAAAGACCAGTGATCGTAAAAGGCGAGATATGGTGGTATCGTAATACACGTGTCGTGTTGCCACTGTCTGACCGAGATACGGCAAGATTTTATGGCAGTAGTCTAACATCATGAATCTATCAGAGATCCACAAAGATCAATCGTGAAAGACCAAATTTGTGTTGGCATCCAGGCATTACTGACACCACTGGAAGTGTCCTCCTCATAATAACCCAAATATTGTCACCCTATGAAGATCATTTGTTTAAACAAGGGGTATTCAAGTAAAATTTAAAAAGCTCCAGTTTGAGAATTTTTTTTTGAAGCAAAGGGCTGTCATCTAGTGTTTATTTATTGTGATATTAATTTACATAGCCGAGTTGTTGTATCTCTTCCTCTGCTTGTAATTTATACCCCAGTTAAATCCAAAAACCTTTTGGCATTTATCATTGTCAATTAACACAGAACTAAACAAATATATATGGATCATAAGTTTACATACCCTGGAGGAATTTGTGAAATATACACTATATTGCCAAAAGTATTCACTCACCTACCTTGACTAATATATGATTTTAAGTTATAAATCCATAAATAAATCCATATGGTTTGATATGATGTTGGGCTACCCTTTGCAGCTTCAACTCTTGGATCATCCATCCGTCCATCCATTTTCTGAGCTGCTTCTCCTCACTAGGGTCGCGGGCGTGCTGGAGCCTATCCCAGCTATCATCGGGCAGGAGGCGGGGCCAATCGCAGGGCACATACAAACAAACAACCATTCGCAGTCACATTCACACTTACGGGCAATTTAGAGTTGTCAATTAACCTACCACGCATGTTTTTTTGGATGTGGGAGGAAACCGGAGTGCCCGGAGAAAACCCACACAGGCACGGGGAGAACATGCAAACTCCACACAGGCAGGGCCAGGAATTGAACCCCAGACCTCAGAACTGTGAGGCAGACATTCTAACCAGTCGGTCACCGTGCTGCCCTCTTGGATCATATTAAACCCTACTATATATATAAATATATATATATATATATATATATATATATATATATATATATATATATATGACTGAACAAGGACCACCTCATTACTTTATTTATTGTTGGCCATCCATCCATCCATTTTCTGAGCCGCTTCTCCTCACTAGGGTCGCGGACGTGCTGGAGCCTGTCCCAGCTATCATCGGGCAGGAGGTGGGGTACACCCTGAACTGGTTGTCAGCCAATCGCAGGGCACATACAAACAAACAACCATTCGCTCTCACAGTCACACCTAGGGGCAATTTAGAGTCGTCAATTAACCTACCATGCATGTTTTTGGGATGTGGGAGGAAACCGCAGTTCCCGGAGAAATCCCACGCAGGCACGGGGAGAACATGCAAACTCCACACAGGCAGGGCCAGGAATTGAACCCCAGACCTCAGAACTGTGAGGCAGACGCTCTAACCAGTCGTCCACCGTGCCGCATCTTTATTGTTGTGTTTTGTTTAATTCTTGTGCTTTTCTAAAATGCCTTGTAGTTTCATTTGAATCCAATAAAAATAAATTTACAAAATAAATGTGTTTCACCTTATCCTTCATGTTTTTTTTTAAGAATGACACGTTTCCAATTCTGCCCAGGGTAATCAAACTCATGAGCACAACTGTGTAATGTTCTCCGGCTTATCCTCACTGAAGTTGTGGGCGTGCTGGAGCCTATCCCAGCCATTTTTGGGCGAGAGGCGGAGTACACCCTGAACTGGTCGCCAGCCAATCGCAGGGCACATAGAAACAAACAACCATTCGCACTCACATTCACACATACGGGCACTTTATAGTCTTCAATCAACCTACGCTCTCAAACAATTATGCATATTTTTACATACATTTTTACAATTATTAACAACTTTTAGAGGTTATATTTGTTCAAAACCTTTATGTTTTGTTTCAAAATGGCGTATCACAGACTGTATATGCACTTTTAATAAGTGCTCCCAGTGGGAACTTCCCACTGAGAAGTAAAAACAAAAATGACTCAGGCCGTTGTATTTTAAGCATCATTTGTTCCAAATGTTCTCTTGCTTTATTGGTCCTTTTCTGATCTTTCTCTGTCTTCTACTTAACTTCCACGCTAAGTCTCTTTCTCTCTCCCCTTCTACATTTCTTCTCATCTTTGTCTGGCCTGAGCGCAGTCAGTGATTGCGATGATTACGGCCTGAGATGTAGATTTGATTGGCTGAAGAGTGTGACTGAACTCACATGTGATTGGTCAGTACCGTTCGTCACTACCGGAGAGCCTGTAATGGTGTGCGGCTTAAAATAGAAGTGCCCTGTATTTCTTTTTTGGCTATTGTGTGGGTCCATCTGGGACTGCTTCTGTGTCCGGACCCGGACCGTGGACCGCCAGTTAGTGATTTCTGGTTTAAACCAATAAATATGCTTCCATGTGAATAAAGGTGAAAATCTCACAGGTCTGCCTTGTGCACACTGGGCATTAAATTGCCATTCAAAGTGTGCTCGCGGGCAGTTGATCTGTATGTGAGGCGCATCATTTGGATCAGGCTCACAGGCAGCCAGCATTAAAAGGAAGCTGTCAAGCTAAGTGCTCTCCTCACCCTGCATGCCACCACTCTGACGTGTTTCCTGACCCGTGAATTGAAGTCTTGTCAAGATCTGCTCAACGTTTTTGCCTCTTAGGTCGTGAGGGGAGGGCTTGTACAGTAACTTCATCCCTCACCAAAATGCTTTCTGCAGTGGGTTTCTTTTCCTAAAGAGAGCTGTTGTTAGCCACTAGCTTACCTGAGGCTGAACGTTAGATGCTGTGAGTCCCTGAAAGCTTTCATCTAAAACTATTGCTTTGTTGGCATCTTGGGGCCAATGAACTATGTTAAAGTGATGGGAGGAGCTCAATTTAGTCAGGCCATAGCCTTGTCTAAAAGGAAAAAAATAAATTTGAAGTCACCTTGTGGCATTTGTAGGCAATTACAAAGCTTTTTCTGCATCTCCATACAGATCCTCAGCAGAAGGAATCATGAAGTCCTCTAAAACATCCTGGTAGACTGTTGCGATGACCTTGGATTGAAGAAAGCAGAGTTTACCAACACCTGCACTGGACATTGCACCCCAAATCATGACTGACTGTGGCTATTTCACACTTGACCTCAAGCAGCTTGAGTTCGGTTCTTCACCTGTCTTCTTCCAAACCCTTGGACCTTGATTCCCGAATGAAAGGCACACTTTACTTTCATCGGAAAAGAGGGCCTTGGACCACTGGCCAACAGTCCAGTCCTTCTTCTCCTAGGCCCAGTTGAGACGCTTCCTACGTCAGCTCAGGCTGAGAAGCGGCTTGACCCGAGGAACCCGACGGTTGTAGCCCATCTCCCGTATGCATCTAAATGTGGCGGGTTTTGAAGCTGTGACTCCCGCCTCATTCCATTCTTTGTGGATCTCTGATAGATTCTTGAATGTTCTGTTTGATAATCCTCTGAAGCCCAAGGTGGTCCTTCCACTGGACTTTCCATTGATATGCTTGGACACAGCACTCTGTGAACAGCCAGCCCTCCTTAGCTATGAACTTTTGTGGCTTACCCATCCAATGGAGGGTATCAATGATGGTCTTCTGGCCAGTTGTCAAGTCTTGCAACTGAGACAACTGAACCAAACTGAAGACATTTTAATGACACCTGGGGAAACCTGTGCAGGTGCTTTGAGTTTCACAGATGATTAGTGTGTGACACTCAGTTTAAAACATTTATGGCCTGCAAACCTTGATTTCTTCACAGTGATTGATTTTGTGGGTTTTATGAGCTAGAAGCCCAAATGATGTAAAAATAAACAAAAATTGTTTAAATTGTGGGTCCTGTATCTATCTGGAATTACGGAAATAGGTCTGTGTGTATCTATCTATCTATCTATATATATATATATAGACACACAAACACACGGACAGTATATAAACCTACCCAGAGAAAACTCCACCAGCTGCCACATATGTTCACTGTAAAAAACGATTTTGGAGAGTGGTAAATATAATCCATGAAAATCAGAAAATCATCTAAAATTTACATTATTATTTTAGATAGGTAAGGTACCCTAAATATAGGGTAGAGTTTACCTACACTACCTATCTAACAACAGTAAAAAGTGTTACCAAGAAACAATTAGTAAAATCAACCTAAAAGCCATTGGTACTACATGCATCAGGTGACGTGTGCATGCTTCACTGATTGGCTCATCAGCGCATGTAGTAAATGTGTTCGTCACCTGAGTCCCAACCTGGTTGAGTCTTTCTGCAAGTCTTTTGACACTGCACTGCTATGAAAAACTTGACACTGCCAAAATAGGCAGACTTACATCAGTTAAATAAATATACTATGAGAAAACACAGATGTTGATGAACACAAAGTATGCAAGCTATAATATGGGGTTCACGTACTCTCCCACATGTCCCCTCTCTCACAACTCGGCCGCTGTGGTTGGAATGTAATCACAAATGTGTGGTAAACTTTATCCAAGTTTTTAAAGTATTTTATAGAAATTGATTTATTATTATTTTATTCTTCACCCAAAATATATGGTTTAAATTTACCCAATTAAAGTAGCTTCAAATTGTTACCCTAAATTTATTGGGTGAATTCTATAGATTCTTTTTTACAGTGTTGTATTGTTTGATATGGTACATTAGCATATAGACAAACGATCGATATCTCCATATTTAGTATTAATTGTTTCTATACTGTATCAACAGGAGCATGCATACACGAAAGAGTGATATTGGAACATCGCATTGATTGGTATAATACTGTATCAATACCACCATATGGACAAAACGTTGCTTCATATTGTATTTTTTGATACAATATTGTATCAATACAGCAGCACAAAGACAGACTGATATTGCTATATTTCACATTGTTTGGTATGATGCTGTATAATACACCAATACTGTATTGGTACACCAGTCTATTGACAAAAGAGCAATCTCACTATGGATAGATACGATACTGTATTTTTATACTAGTACAAAAACAAAATATCAATATAGTTTGGCATTGTTGTTTGCTGTGCTATAGATATACTAGCGATACAGCAGCATTAAGACCAAATATTGTATTGTATGATCCTGACAGTGAGCATTTCTGACATATTATTCAAAAGTGTGTTGACTTGAGGGAAAACTTGCAAGAAATAAAGACCTCATCAACATAAAGAAGGCGATTAACAGGTGAAAAATGGCATTAAGACACTGGAGTATGTGCTACTATTAATCACTGCTTATCCTGCAAATGATTCCACAGTCATTGGGGCCGCTTTCAGAGTGGACTCCATCACAGGAGACTGAAAGACACTCTAAAACAACAACAAATGATGAGCTCTCAATGAATTCCCCAAAGTCTAAGCTTTTACTCGAGCCATTGTCGTATTTTGTTTTGCTTATGTATCGCCAAAAAAACAGATGCTGAGCAGTAGAGATGCACCACAGTCAGGACTATGAAGCCTGGAGGCAGACGGAGCATGGGGGTGCTGACTAGAAGGGAGGCAGGCAAGATTGGAGGCGTTTTTAAAGAGGTCAGCAGTGATAGCATGGAATGATGTTGGAAAAACACTGAGCGCAGGCTCCCAGAGACCAAAATCAGGGCCAGTTAAAGTCATGGTCCTGTCCCATTCTTTGCATCCAACACCTTGTTCAAGTCTTTGAGCTTCAGTAAAAAAAGTTTTTCCGTCCCAAAAATGTTAAAAGTTTATCATCTACATAAAAAAAAAAATTTAAGTCCATGGGCATCAAAAAAATTCTAAGTTCAAAAGGAAGAAGAAGCCGGTCTCTGGCTGAACTGAGTACCAAAATTTATACCCAAACACAGTCTCTCCTCGGAGAGACTGAATTACAGTTAACAAACATGAGTTTATATGCACAATATGACGTACTTCTGGACAGTTCTCTTTAACTCATTTGGCTATTCCATATAAATAAGTTTCCTAATTGTGTCATAAATATAACAAGTTGGATATGTAACGTTTACTTATCTAAAGGTGTCAAATTTTGTCCTCCTCCTCTTTAAGCATTGAGTGGAACGTAGTCATGTCCTCTGCACAACCTCTTTATTTGTCATTCCTTTGTTGATAACTGCAACCTTTTCCACCCACATTTAACGATTTGACTCTAATCTTGTTTACCAGCTCACTATGCACTTTCTTAGTGCTGGGCAGCATACTTTAGAGGAGTGAGGTAAATCTTAGTTCGTGACAAACCATAAGGTTCTACAGCATGGTCTGGGAATCAATAATTCTTGGGACATCTTTTTAAATCAGCACAAGAGGTTACATTTCTTTAATACAGCCATGGGTACATTTAGGACTTCCGATATGTATTTAAAAGACAAACCTATTTCTAAAAGGATAATAAAAAGACACAACAAGAGTTCCAAATCACACAGATCAATATCCTGTTGCATTGTAATGTTAGGTATGATACTGTATTAATACACCAACATATGGACATTGATATTGTGACATATGGATGATATTGTTGTGCAGTACAATATTACAACCCCAATTCCAATGAAGTAGGAACGTTGTGTTAAACATAAATAATAACAGAATACAATGATTTGCAAATCATGTTCGACCTATATTTAATTGAATACACTACAAAGACAAAGATATTTAATGTTCAAACTGATAAACTTGATTGTTTTTAGCAAATCATCATTAACTTTGAATTTTATGACTGCAGCACGTTCCAAAAAAGCTGGGACAGGGTCATGTTTACCACTGTGTTACATCACCTTTTCTTTTACAACATTCAATGAACGTATGGGAACTGAGGACACTAATGATTGAAGCTTTGTAGGTGGAATTCTTTCCCATTTCTTGTTCGATGTACAGCTTCCGCTTCATAATGCGCCACACATTTTCAATGGTAGACAGGTCTGGACTGCAGGCAGGCCAGAGTAGTACCTGCACTCTTTTACTACAAAGCCACGCTGTTGTAACACGTGCAGAATGTGGTTTGGCATTGTCTTGCTGAAATAAGCAGGGGCGTCCATGAAAAAGACGTTGCTTGGATGGCAGCGTATGTTTCTCCAAAACTTGTATGTACCTTTCAGCATTAATGGTGCCTTCACAGATGTGTAAGTTACCCATGGCATTGGCACTAACACAGCCCCATACCATCACAGATGCTGGCTTTTGAACTTTGCGTCCATAACAGTCCGGATGGTTCTTTTCCTCTTTGGCCCGTACGACACGACGTCCACAATTTCCAAAAACACTTTAAAATGTGGACTCGTCGGACCACAGCACACTTTTCCACTTTGCATCAGTCCATCTTAGATGAGCTCGGGCCCAGAGAAGCTGGCGGCGTTTCTGGGTGTTGATAAATGGCTTTTGCTTCTAGTTGCACTTACGGATGTAGCGCCGAACTGTATTTACTGACATTGGTTTTCTGAAGTGTTCCTGAGCCCATGCGGTGATATCATTTACACATTGATGTCGGTTTTTGATGCAGTGATGCCTGAGGGATCGAAAGTCACGGGCATTCAATGTTGGTTTTCGGCCTTGCCGCTAACATGCAGCGATTTCTCCATTTTCTCTGAACCTTTTGATGATATTATAGACCGTAGATTATGAAATCCCTAAATTCTTTGCAATTGTACGTTGAGGAACTGTCATGAATGGAAAAAAGGATGGGACCCAAAAATGCAGGACTCCAAAACAAATGGACAGTTTAAAAAAAGAGAGGTTGAATATACGGGCAGAGGTCGGTACACAGGCAGGCAATCCAAACAAGGCAACAGTATCCAAAAACATGAGACAAAAAGGCAAGGTCGATAATCGGAACAGGTTCTAGTCTTACTGTGAGTCTTTGACGTGGAAACAAGGAATGCTGAAACGCGACGACAAGGTACAACGAACTGGCGACGAGAAAGAATGAGACACGAGGTTAAATGCAAGGGGTAATTAGGGTGAACGAGGCACAGGTGGTGAAGATGCTCTCAGGAGCAGGTGTGTGTGAAACAGGGGGAAGACAAAAAGCGGAACACACACCCATGACAGGAACATTGTCCTTAAACTGTTCGACTATTTTCTCACGCACTTGTTCACAAAGACGTGAACCTCGCCCCATCTTTGCTTGTGAATGACTGAGCAATTCAGGGAAGCTCCTTCTATACCCAATCATGGCACCCACCTCTTCCCAATTAGCCTGTTCACCTGTGGGATGTTCCAAACAGGTGTTTGATGAGCATTCCTCAACTTTCTCAGTCTTTTTTCCCACCTGTCCCAGCTTTTTTGGAATGTGTTGCAGCCATAAAATTTTAAGTTAATGATTATTTGCTAAAAACAATAAAGTTTATTAGTTTGAACATTAAATATCTTGTCTTTGTAGTGTATTCAATTAAATATATGTTGAACATGTTTTCCAAATCATTGTATTCTGTTTTTATTTATGTTTAACACAACGTCACAACTTCATTGGAATTGGGGTTGTACCATGTGTTGTACTGTCATTTGGTCCAACAGATTGCTCAAAATATTTATACAATACTTTGATGGAGAGTCTGTACAAGAGCATTTAAATAATAAAACTAAACTCTATTGATACAGCAGCATATGGCGACAAAAGTGCATTTCCGCCATCTTGCGGCATCTATAGGATATTACAAACCTTTTTGGGTGGGTGTTATTGTTCGCAGATTTTTGCTATTGGGGGCAGGGCTCAGTCGCAATCCCCCAGGAATAGCAGGGGAACACTATACACAAAAGATCGGTTTAGCTCAATATTGCCATGTGTCATCATTGTTTGGTATGATATTGTATCAATACCCCAACATATAGATAAAGGATTTATACCATTGTTTGGTGTGATACTGTATGGGTAAACTAACATACTGTATTGTTAAACAACAGCTGCTGAGCAGGAAAGATGACACAAGTGGTGGTGTCGACTAGAGGGGAGACAACGAAAATTGGTTGCGTTTTTAAAGAGGCGAGGTCAGCGGTGAGAGCCTGGAGCTGTTAGCCCAGTGAGAAGCAAAGAGATCCTGGCAGCTCTCATGACGGATAACAAGTCACCTGAAATGGCTTCCTGGGTGGCAGCCATTAGACAGACTATTTGCAATCATCCCTGGCCCAATTTCTACCCCCTCGCCCCCCATCACCACCACCTCTCTGTCTCAGTCGTCTCTCATATTACGGGGCGCCTCGCTCCGATGCCCCGTAGACCTTGGCATTTTGAGTGACAGCAACTTAACTGGTTTGGTCAGAGAGAGAGAGAGAGAGAGAGAGAGAGAGAGAGAGAGAGAGAGAGAGAGAGAGAGCGACTGACCCACACACACACACACCCGCCCGGACCCGACCCTACCTACCTACCGCAATTTTACTAAAAGGATGTGGTGGGCTGCATCAAGCCCCTGGGCTTGACACCTGTTCCACAGACAAAACACTGATATCGCTATGTATTCTATCATTGTTGTTTCTGATCAGATAACAACATATCTTTTGGTTAATTTGTCATACTAATGTGTGTATCAGGACTCTATATTGATGACCTGAAATGAATTGGCGTACTATATAGAAATGTTCCATATATACAGTATGTCCACAAGTGCAACCCTAAACAGGATAAGCGGTGTTGAGAATGGATGGATGTCCACGAGTGCAGCTTGTGAACACTGAGCAGCTGTCACATGAAGTAGTGTTTGTTTGCAGAGGTGACGGACAGGTTGATGATGACATCTCCGTGGACTGTGATGCTCCCAAATGACATTGTGATCCACATTGAGGGAAAATGGGCAGGTGTAGCTCAATGAAAATCCAAATGTGTGAGAGATCATTGAGTTAAAGTGCAGAGAGGAGGTGGAGGTGGAATGGAGTGGGAGGTAGGTGCTGTGATGAGAGCTTAGCACCGGAGTTGTGCAAGGTGCTGACACTGACAAGTAAAGACAGGAGGCGGAGTGGGAGGTTGGAAATGGTAAGAGTGATGGATGAGTGGTAGAGGTGGAAGGTGTGAAAAACAATTAAGATGGTCTGAGGAGGCTGCAGATGGAGCTGCCTGTTGAGAGGGGAAAAGGCCAAAGAGGAGCCTTAGCCATGTGCTAGTACACTAGCCATTGTTTGGTTCTACACTGTGTCAAATAATTTGCATTCATACAAAAGATTGATTTCGCAATGTATACTGTAGTGTATGGTTACACCAGCACATTGCTTTGCATTGTCATTTGGTACAATGCTGTATCGATACAGGCACTAATATTGTACAGTCTGGCAAACACTTGCAGTTGTCGACTCACGAACGTAAATGAACTGGCCTCTGGGAGTTTTCTCTCTGTGGGCACGTCTCCGAAGCACGGAGACTGGTTCCAGAAGAAAAAGATGCACAAAACTGAAACAAAATAAAAGAGGCGGAAGAAGAATAAATGGTTGTTCATCATGCCTCGTTGGGAGAATATGACCGTTTCTCTTCCTGCCTTTTCAGGGGCTCGCTAGCAATTTCAGAGCGATCACGCTTTGTTGGACGCGTACCTGTATCATTTGGTGTGGTACAGTATCGATACACTAGCATAGAGACAAAAGATTGCTATTGCTATGGCTCATACTGTTTGGTACAATACTGTATCAGTACATCAGCTTATATACAAAAGCTTGATATCAGATGTATTGTTTGGTGAAATACTTAATCGTACACCAGCATACACAAGCAGGAAAAGCCAGGACATGAATAGCGAAAATAAGCAAGTAAATGATGCTCCCCTAAAATGTTTATAATTACCTATAGATGCCACAAGATGGCGCCAAAGTAACTTTTATTGCTTTGACCTCAGCCCTAAAACAGCAAACAGGTACGATTTCTGGTAAATAATGGAGGATAGGGTACAACAACAACAAAAAATCAGCTATTATGTGAATCTGTGAATATCAAACCCCAAATCTGCCAAGATTCACTGCAAGCCAGAACATGGATTTTTTTTTTTGTTTGTTTGTTTTTTTGGGGTATAAGGCCTGATGTGGTCTCATTCCTAAGGTTGGCGAGTCTGTCGCCTCCTGCTGTGTCAGCTGCCCACCGCGGGGTCCCACCACAACTCACTTGATTCTACACACATGAGCTTGTTGCTAATTTGTCGTCCAACGTCTGAAGATGTCATTAACGTCTACCACAGACAGACTCTGACTAATAACTGGATTTTTCCTTGCTGATGATGTGCTTGTCACTGAGTTACGCTCTGCACTGAGACCGTTCATCCTTTGCTTGTAATTAAGCATGTAAAACCATTAAAAACATGTCATTGGCTTGATTGCTGCCTTTAACGAGCAAATGAATCATTCACATCCGTTCTTTACATAAGTACTTTAGCGTAAGAGTTTTTTTGTTGTTGTTTTTTTTATATACAAAATTGGGACATCACAGTCATGTTCCATTTCCTCAGCAACACTGGCACATGCAATATAGAAAGGTCGAGAAAAGTGGCAAGTCAAGCGTCGTGATGTAGGTGCCAATTAAGATTGTAGTATATCCTTATGAGGCATTTCTAGAGCCAGGTTTGCCGGATAAAGCATCTATTCCCCTTTCTTAACTCATTGAAATCAAACAAGGATACTGTGGCGCTGTTGGTATTGTGGGTAACCACAATAGGACACTTAGTGGTGTTGTTATTTTGATCTTGTGTCTACACTGTACAGTATATGCTGCTCTATCGAAAGAGTATCTTAAAAAACAAAAATATGATGCATTGTGATATCGATCTTTTTATCTGTATGCTGTACTACCGATACAGTATCATACCAAACAACAATACAATGCTGTGATTGTGATATTTTGTCTATACTGCTGTATCTATCCATACAGATATTGATAGATATACTGTATCTTGCCTCTTTATGCTGCTGTATTAATACAGTATAATACAAAAAAAAAATAAAAAGTGATATTGGTATTTTGTCTATACGGTGCTGTAGTCATAGCAATTTACATTTTATGCAGTTATAGCAATACATACAGCAATACATAGCAATATCAAGCTTTATCCATACTGTATTAAGACAGTATACTATCAAATAGTATAATATATTGCTCTTTTTTTCCATATTCTAGTGTAGTTATACACTATCACACTCAGCAAGGCTACAACATATTGTGATATTGATCTTTTGTCCATTTGCTGGTGTATTAATATGGTATCTTATCAAATAATATGACCTTTAGCTGTGTCAATCTTGTTTGTGTTTGTTGCTGTATCAGTACATAGAGATATCAATATATTGTCTATATGTTTTTCTATCAATACAGTATTGTGCAAAACAGCATGATACATACTGATAACAACCTTTTATCCATTTGTCGGTGTAGTGATACAATGTAGTAACAAACAATACAATCATGCATACCAAGAGTCATCTTTTGTCTGTATGTTGAACTATCAATACAAAGTGGCATTGATGTTTTGTCTATATGCTGCTTTATATTTTACACTTGAAACTATGTGAGTCTGGGATGCACATGTCGTGTGCATACAGAATACAGATACAGTCATGCTCCTCTATGTCACGGTTTTTGCTTCGCGGTCCCGCTATATTGCAGATTTTTATAATAGTTTTTACTCTATCTTTTATAGTTTACAATATTTTTGTGTTATTCATTGCTCTTGCTCTCTCTCAATATATAAAGTGTGTTTAGGCCTGCCATAAAAGCTAATTTTTTTTAGAGCGATGTATTTTCCCAGAAACTTCCACGACTAACAATAGTATTGTTGATGTTTTTTATTTGTTGTTGTTGTTGTTTTTATGCCACTGATAAAATGATATTAGAGCATAATAAAGAAGAGTACACATATTTCAAATTCTGCCCCAGTAATCAAACATATGAGTACAACTGTCTAATGTTCTCTCATTTACTAAATAAAAGCAAGGCTGCATTTCACAATAAGAGCAAGTAAATAAGAAGAGAAATGTATATGTGTTCAAATAAAGTGTAGAACTATAATAAAATAAAATAAAGTTTGTGTTTCCCCTTTCCTGTTTGACATCTTGACACAACAGTGTAGTCTCAAATCATTTTACAACCCCAATTCCAATGAAGTTGGGACGTTGTGTTAAACATAAATAAAAACAGAATACAATGATTTGCAAATCATATTCAACCTATATTTAATTGAATACACAACAAAGACAAGATATTTGATGTTCAAACTGATAACATTTATTGTTTTTAGCAAATAATCATAAACCTAGAATTTTATGGCTGCAACACGTTCCAAAAAAGCTGGGACAGGTAGCAAAAAAGACTGAGAAAGTTGAGGAATGCTCATCAAACACCTGTTTGGAACATCCCACAGGTGAACAGGCTAATTGGGAACAGGTGGGTGCCATGATTGGGTATAAAAGGAGCTTCCCTGAATTGCTCAGTCATTCACAAGCAAAGATGGGGCGAGGTTCACCTCTTTGTGAACAAGTGCGTGAGAAAATAGTCCAACAGTTTAAGGACAATGTTCCTCAACGTACAATTGCAAGGAATTTAGGGATTTCATCCTCTACGGTCCATAATATCATCAAAAAGTTCAGAGAATCTGGAGAAAACACTGCATGTCAGCGGCAAGGCCGAAAACCAACATTAAATGCCCGTGACCTTCGATCCCTCAGGCGGCACTGCATCAAAAACTGGCTTCAATGTGGACAAAATATCACCACATGGGCTCAGGAACACTTCAGAAAACCAATGTCAGTAAATACAGTTCGGCGCTACATCCGTAAGTGCAACTAGAAACTCTACTATGCAAAGCAAAAGCCATTTATCAACAACACCCAGAACCGCCGCCGGCTTCTCTGGGCCCGAGCTCATCTAAGATGTACTGGTGCAAAGTGTAAAAGTGTTCTGTGGTCCGACGAGTCCACATTTCAAATTGTTTTTTTGAAATTGTGGACGTCGTGTCCTCCGGGCCAAAGAGGAAAAGAACAATCCGGACTGTTATGGACACAAAGTTCAAAAGCCAGCATCTGTGATGGTATGGGGCTCTGTTTGTGCCAATAGCATGGGTAACTTACACATCTGTGAAGGCACCATTAATGCTGAAAGGTACATACAGGTTTTGGAGAAACATATGCTGCCATCCAAGCAACGTCTTTTTCATGGACGCCCCTGCTTATTTCAGCAAGACAATGCCAAACCACATTCTGCACGTGTTACAACAGCGTGGCTTCGTAGTAAAAGAGTGCGGGTAATAGACTGGCCTTCCTGCAGTCCAGACTTGTCTCCCATTGAAAATGCGTGGCTCATTATGAAGCGTAAAATACGACAACGGACACTCCGGACTGTTGAACAGCTGAAGCTGTACATCAAGTAAGAATGGGAAAGAATTCCACCTACAAAGCTTCAACAATTAGTGTCCTCAGTTTCCAAACCTTTATTGAATGTTGTTGAAAGAAAAGGTGATGTAACACAGTGGTAAACATGTCCCAGCTTTTTTGGAACGTGTTGCAGCCATAAAATTCTAAGTTAATGATTATTTGCTAAAAACAATAAAGTTTATCAGTTTGAAGATTTAAATATCTTGTCTTTGTAATGTATTCAATTAAATATAGGTCTAACATCATTTGCAAATCATTGTATTCTGTTTTTATTTATTTTTAACACAACGTCCCAACTTCATTGGAATTGGGGTTGTACATCCATCAATTTTCCGTACCGCTTATCCTCAGTAGGGTCGCGGGCGTGCTGGCGCCTATCCCAGCTGACTCTGGGCGAGAGGCAGGGCACACCCTGAACTGGTCGCCAGCCAATCGCAGGGCACATTTTTAAAAAACAACCATTCGCGCTCACATTCACACCTACGGGCAATTTCGAGTATTCAATTAACCTACTCTGCATGTTTTTGGAATGTAGGAGGAAACCGGAGTACCCAGAGAAAAGGCACGCAGGCACGCGGAGACCATGCAAACTCCACACAGGCGAGGCCGGAGTTGAACCCGGGTCCTCAGAACTGTGAGGCAGATGTGCTAACCAGTTGAGCGTCGCGCCGTCCTCAAACATCCATCCATCCATTTTCTGAGCTGCTTCTCCTCACAAGAGTCACGGGTGTGCTGGAGCCTATCCCAGCTATCATCGGGCAGGAGGCGGGGTACACCCTGAACTGGTTGCCAGCCAATCGCAGGGCACATACAAACAAACAACCATTCAAACGCACAGTCACACCTACGGGCAATTTAGAGTCTCCAATTAATGCATGTTTTTGGGCTGTTAAAAACCGGAGTGCCCAGAGAAAACCAATGCAGGCACGGGGAGAACATGCAAACTCCACCGAGGCGGGGCCGGGATTGAACCCCGGTCCTCAGAACTCTGAGGCCGACTCTAACCAGTCGCCCACCGTGCCGCCCGTGCTCAAACAATTTTACGAATTTTAATTTAACAAATCTTAACCAGTGAAGTGTTTTAGAGTTTGTTTGTTCAAAACCTTTGTTTTGTTTCATAATGGCGTTCCACATTTTTGCACTTTTAATAAGTGCTCACAGTGAGAACAAAATTGACACTGGCCGTTTCATTTTAAATGCCATTTGTTCCAAATGTTCTCTTACTCCATCGGTCATTTTCTGATCTTTCTCTGTCTTTTGATCAACTTACACCCTGAGTCTCTTTCTCGCCGCCCTGCTACATTTCTCCTCGTCTCTGCCTGGGCTGTGCACAGTCAGTGATTACTGCCTCTGATACAGATTTGATTGGCAGAAAAGTTTGGCTGAACTCGCATGTGATTGGTCGATACGGTTTATCAGTACCGTAACACCTGTAATGTTGCGGAGCTTAAAATAGAAGTACCCCGTTGCCCCGTGTGTCTTGAATCACCTTTCTTTTTTGGCTATTGTGTGGGTCCATAAAGGGTCCGGTACTATACTTCTGGGTCCGGACGTGGACCGCGTTCCGCCAGTTAGTGACCTCTGTTTTACACGATGTCGCCATGATCGAGCGAGTCGGAGAAAGCTGTTTATCTCCTTAGCTCGCTAGCTAGTTAGCTCACAGGCTACCAAACGTAATATCAGAATCAGAATCAGAATCATCTTTATTTGCCAAGTATGTCCAAAACACACAAGGAATTTGTCTCCGGTAGTTGGAGCCGCTCTAGTACAACAGACAGTCAATTTACAGAACACTTTGGAGACATAAAGACATTAACAGAAAACAACAACAAACAACAATTGTGCAAAAAGATGCAGAGTCCTCAGTTCGAATGGCTAATATCGCAATAGTCCGGTGCAATGACCATTGTGCAAAGGGCACTGAGACTTCAAGGAGTGTATGCGGTTTAAAGTGACGAGTACTGCGATAATCTGGGACAATGGTTGTGCAAATGTTACAGATACTCCTCAATCAGTGTGCAAATGGAGCAGATACTACTCTGGCATGAGTGGCCACTATATGCAAATAGTGCAGCACGGCGAGACAACTACAGTGAGTGCACGAGTAATACATAATACAGAAATGTGACAACGAACTCAAGTAAAAAAATTGCCAGCTTGTTGTACTGGAATTGTAAGTTAGCTGTTCAAGAAGTTGATTGCAAGAGGGAAGAAGCTGTTGGAATGTCTACTAGTTCTAGTTTGCATTGATCGGTAGCGCCTACCTGAGGGAAGGAGCTGGAAGAGCTGGTGACCAGGGTGGGGAGGGTCCGAGAGGATTTTGCACGCCCTTGTCTTAGTTCTGGCAGCGTGCAAGTCCTCAAGGGTGGGTAGGGGGGGTACCGACAATCCTTTCAGCAGTTTTGATTGTCCGTTGCAGTCGGAGTTTGTCCTTTTTTGTAGCAGCACCAAACCAGACTGTGATGGAAGAACACAGGACTGATTCGATGACCGCTGTGTAGAACTGTCTCAGCAGCTCCGGTGGCAGGCCATGCTTTCTCAGAAGCCGCAGGAAGTACATCCTCTGCTGGGCCTTTTTGAGGACGGAGTTGATGTTGGTCGCCCACTTCAGGTCCTGGGAGATTGTAATTCCCAGGAACTTGAAGGTCTCGACGGTTGACACAAGGCAGCTGGACAGCGTGAGGGGCAGTTGTGGCAAAGGATGCCTCCTGAAGTCCACGATCATCTCTACAGTCTTGAGCGTGTTCAGCTCCAGGTTGTGTCGGCCGCACCACAGCTCCAGCCGCTCCGCTTCCTGTCGATATGCAGACTCGTCACCGTCCTTGATGAGGCCGATGACAGTGGTGTCATCTGCAAACTTCAGGAGTTTGACAGTCGGGTTCGCTGAGGTATATAGTAAACCTTTCCTAAAGTGTCCCAGTTGTGTGCATCTATGGAGCAAACTCTGTTCCCCAAATGGCACCGCGAGCAACACAACGGGTGTTACCAGTACAATGAAGATTTATTGAGTCATTTTGGACAAATTGTACTTGTCAGAGTAGTTTTAATGCATCATACGTTTTACTTTGAGTATTTATTTTGAGAATAAACGATACTCTTACTCGGTTACAATGATCTACATGCAACTTGCTACGTTCATTTATCAATAATTGAGTTTGCGATCTATTTTTAGACTTTCGTTTTCGACTTCTGCATCAGGTGCCGTTGCGCCAATCAAATGTTACCATAGTGATGTTTGACTCCAGTTCACCAAACAAAGGACACAAGAAAGTCACATGTTCGCACACAAACTCTTCTGTTGGGCTTTGTGGGCCAATCACAGTGACTTGTGAGAGCCGCACACGACTCGTGTTTACATTGCAGGCTACGAAAAACAACTGCTTTGACATGCAGCATCATTTTGTCACTGCCCAAATTTGGATAGTTCAGCCAACTTCTAACTTGAGAAAACACCTTAAGGTAAGTTGCAGATGTTTTTGCTGTTGTTTTGGCTGTGCATATGGCAACATTAGCACTATTTTATGGTCACAAACATCTGTAAAACATGCAGCCTCTGGTGTATGTTCTGTTTACTCTCTCTCTCTCTCTCTCTCACACACACACACACACACACACACACAATCACATCCACACACTATCAATAAGTCTGCTCAGAAAACAGCTTCTTCATTCAGTCATTTCAGTGGATAAAGCAAATAATGTTTCTGTAAGGCCCTATGCATGTGTTGTTGTTGTTTTTTTCACTTAAAATATGAAATGGTAGCAGGTGTGTGAACCATGACCATTGACCATGAGTTTGAATGTGATCTGTTATTCCTCAACAAAGCCAAATGCCAGTTAAAAGAGGGAGTGCATGCTTGTGCAACTAGATTTATTTTTATCCATTTTATTTAAACTTTATCTTACAAGGTAAAAGACCAGTTAAAACAGAACAGCTCTTTTTCAATGGTGACCAGGCCAAGAAGGCAGCAAGTTAAACGTCAAGTCCATGTCAATCACATTCACGTATATTTCAGTTGTATATTTTCACCTCCCCTCTCAAAAAGATAGTGAAATAAATCAGTTGAGTTGTTAAAATTCTAAGTCACACTAATGGTGGAAAAAGTGTGATGATCCATGCCCTGCAGTTCCTCTTTTGGAGCTTGGGTGGCGCCATGTCTCTCCCTCTCCCCCTCTTTTCTCCCCCAGCAATCAGCATCACCTGGGCCGCGCACCTGTCTTCAAGCATCACTCATTACTGCCTGCATTTAATGCCTGTCACGTCCTGCAGCCTTCGCCTGAGTACTAACACTTGTCTGTGACTCACTGGCCGACGCTCGTACTTCCAGGTTTTGTGGTATACAAGTAATTATCAGACGACCCGCATCTGTACTCACCCGACCTTGTTCTCTTCCGCCTCGCTGTCTGCTCCAGCCACGCTGCCAAGCTTCATCACCTGCTCTCGTTCCTGCTTCCTGCTCACTACTTGTCCTGATGTTCCACCACCTCGCCTTGGATATCCTTCCAAGAGCCAATCCGCAATAAACCATTCTAAAATCTACTCCTTCCGCCTCAGTCTGCTCTTGGGTGCAATCCAATTCATATACGGCTTCGAAACGTGACAAAAAGTTTTAAAATGATGACCTTGGTCAAAATTCTTTTACAATGCAAAAACCTGGCATTTGAAGAGGGGTGTGTACACTTTTTACATCCACTGCGGTGTTGTTCCTGTTTTTGTAACCTGCTTACAGCATTGTGCTGTTTAACAAGTAGAAACAAGATAGTATCAGGCCATTTCTTGGAGCTGAATTTTCCTTAATTTTTAATGTAACAGATTTTATTTGATAAAGATTGTATTATGTCTTAGATTAAGTGCTGTTCAGGAATATCTGAATTTGCATTCATATTTTATTTAGTTATTATTTTATTTAGTTATCATTATTTTATTTGACGTGAAAAATAAATCAGAAGTTACTCACGAGTTACTCAGTACTTGGGTAGTTTTTTTTGAAGTAATTATTTGGAGGACTACTTTTTACTTTTACTTGAGTCATATAATTCTACAGTAACAGTACTCTGACGTGAGTACAATATTTGGCTACTCTAAACACCACTGGTGAGAGGATACCCAAGAAGTTCCCATATTATGAGTTATTTATTGCAATTAGTGAGTCGCCCTACAGCAAACGAATAAGTCCAAAAGGTGAGAATCTGCGGACACATGCAAATAAATTGACAATAACCTTCACAAGTGACCTGTACTTGCTGCGTCTGCGCCGCGGAGGCTGAGGACATCACCCCATCGACCCGAGAGGCTGGGTCGGTACCCATCCCCTGCTAATAATGAGGTTTACTGTACTGTTAAAACCCATAAAAACAGTAGATTACAAAAATGCGATATGGCTTACAAATCTGCAAGATAGCAGGGATTTACTGTATACTGTAAAAAGACCAAAGAAATGGCTAAAACTAAATGCAATATAGCGGCGGCATGAACGATGAACCGCAATATAGCAACAGAAAACTGTCGGCACAAACAAATGGACACAAAGGCTTTGTGCTGCAAAACCATGCGCCAAAATGGCCTCCATACACACCGGTCAAAATATCGCATCTTCAGCGGTCAATACGCTGTCGAGATGAGCCACCTGACGGCTCACGGCCTCTTGCGGGACATTATTCATCATATCTAACCACCGCGAACACTCCGCTAAGCACTTTGCCCGACCTGGCTTGCTCTTGCTCGATACGACGCCCGGAGACATGAAGACATTCACGCAACAAGACGAGCGGGAAAATGAGGAGGACGGGAGCCTGGCGGCCTGATCACAAGCGGCAAATTAGGGCCCGGGTAAAAATCGATAAGAGATTTGATTAGCGTGCCAGCGGCATGCAAAACACACATCGATGTTTCGTCATCGATTGAACCAAAAATGTACACAATGAGTGACAACGCACTTTGTTTTGGGCTTTGTTTGCTCTCCTCGTCTGCCAGTGCTCCATCTTAAACAGCACTTTGACGCTGACCTTTCCTCCCAGAATAGCAAACTTTTCATTCCCGCCTAGCCCTCACTAGAAGGTGCCGGAATGTCACAGATCGGTCGCTCTTCCCCTGCCTTCTTGGCCCGGCGGAATATTTCTCCCTGCAGATTTGAAGATCAATGAACAAAAGTGACATTCAAAGCAGCAGAGGCGCCTCACAACGCATCCAATAAAAGCTCTCAGAGAAATATAAGAGGCCCACTTGGCTGTCATGCTCTTTGTCATCATCAGGTCACGGGATGTACTTTTACTTGAAAGAGACAACCAAGTTAAGTCGGATTTTTAAAGAAAAAGTTGTACACTTTCAAGAGAATGAAAGGTTACATGGTCTACACAATCTTACAAGAACAATTTTGTATTTTTTGACAAAATAGTCCAGCTTTGAAAGAAAAAATTTGTGATGCACCAATACTGTACGTCTGTACTCCAATACTACAACACTACATACACGGACACAGACACCAGTTCAGCAGCCTGACATACCACATGGGTAGGCCCCATCTCAGCCGTGTGGCAATACAATAAGGTAAACAGTTTTAACCAACACTTTTAATGTTTCTAAAAGTGTCCCTGGGGCGGGAACAGACGCAGCATATGAGTTTTGCAGTCTCAAATCACAGGACTTTACTCGAATCAGACCTGAGTCGCCAATTTCGGACTTAACACTTGGCTAAAACGTGTGAAAGACTCGACCTGACTTTGACTTGGTATTCATGAGACTTGACCTGACTTTGACTTGGACGATATGATTTGACATGTCATCCTGTTAACTGTTTACTATACGTAAACATCTGAATTTTCAAGATGGTTTGCTTCATTAAGCGAGTATCACGGCGAGAGCACCAAAAATTATTACATTTGGAGTGGAGGATTACTGTATGTATTTGATGGAATCAGACAAAAGACAATGGCAACATGCAAGGTTTGCAACTCAAATTCAGCTTAATGTCTTAGCATAAACGTACAGTATACATAGATTGACTCGATGCTGCGCTAGATCAGGGCATCATGTCCCTAGCATTGACTTTCCATATTGCATGCACAAAAGCAGGTGCTTGTGCCATGTTCATATTTCATCTGATCATGTGGGATGCTGTGATAGTCTTAAATGATTCACAGAGAGCGTAACATGTACTTTCAATTCCACATTCATTACAACGCCGTGTCACATTCTATCTCCAGGAAAATTAATCCTTTTTCCGTATGCATATTCATGATGCAATACCTGTGATGTGTCATGTGTGTGACCGTATGAATGTGTCCGCAGTCGTATAGCTTCAACAAAACCAAACGATAAATTTTTTACACACATTGAGTGACTAAGTCCACTTTTTTCTCTTGGTCCCACTTTTTTTTCTCCAGTGAGCAGGCCTCACATTTTTCTCAAGTAAAAAGGCCTCGCTTGGTTTTTCCAGTGGTACATTTTTAGACTCTTATGAAAATCAAGCCATATTTTTAAAACAAACAATCAGCAATATTCAGAGAAGAAAATATTTTTGAGAAAAGTCTAGAAAAAAGTCACAAAACAAATCTATTTTTAAGAAAAAATGTATATATTTTTCAGAATGTAAAATTTCAAGGGAAAAAAAGAATGGAAAATGTGTCTTATTGGGAGAAAAAGCTGTTTTTTTTTAGAAAGGTCTTAATCCTATGAGAATAATTATGTATTATTACTTATTATTATTAAATATCAGGTTTTTGGAGAATCTTACAACAAAAAGCAGTATTTAAAAATAGTAGTAGTAGTAACTACTAAACCTCACCTCAGAGAATAGTTGGATGCCAGATTTTAATGTACATGCTTTTGGAGGAGACAAAAGGAAGCTGTAGTACCTTAAGGAAAAGAAAAAAACAGGACGTGGGAATAACGAGCGAAATCGAGAGGATGAATACCTCGAAGCATTTAGCCTCAGAGTCGGAAGCGGCAGCCCTCTCCGGGACATCAATCCTGTTCCTCCCGCAGCGTATGGGTCAATTAGACCTTTATTACAGGCAAATGTGCATCCCGACTGTACGTGCACTAAGACGAATGATGCAAAAATCCTTTCTTTTCAGTGCTGCTTATACAGGGGATCATAAACAAATGCGGGGTCACTAATTTGATCGTGAGCTGCTCTCAAATCCGCCGATATTCCCGAAAGGCATTAGTGGAGATTCGAGTTGACACTTTGAAGCATCAGCACCTTTTTCTTGTGGATAGTGAAGGTGTTGTTTTTGGCAGCCGTCAGCACAGGATTGATGCCAGAGCTCCAAAGCTAAAGGTTCTTGTGTGCCGTTTCTTTTTTTTTGTTCCCTTCCCTAAGTAATATTTCATCGTCAAGAGTTGCGACATTACTGCAGTTTGGAGAAATCCAGGGGAAAATGTTGGGATTGAACTCAGCTCCTGGAAAAGGAATGTTGGCAAAAGGTCAAGGCCCTTCATTGATAATATATCTCTTTTACAGCCAGTGGAATTTTTTTTAATGACAATGCTTGTCTGTCGCTGGTGAACTTTAATTATTCTTGAAGGAATAATAGTAACCCATAAAATTGCTTCTGTTTACAGAAAGCAGCGACTCCGTGAAGATAAATATATACGATGGAAATTAAAAAATAAATTAGTCCACTAATCACTCATCATTCATTCAATATCAAAAACTCTCATGTCTTTTGACTTGATGAAATGGTGTGTGGCTCTTTACCCAAGGTCATTTTGTGCATTCTGTAAAGCTGGCTTTACACTGCAGGTCCAAGTACCCAATTCCGATTTAAACCCCTACATTGGATTTTATTCACTGCATTTCCATGTACATTTGAAGTACATGGAAAGACACATATCTAATATAACAATTTTTACATTAACAGCATGAAACAACTCTCATGCGCAGACTCCAAAATTGCACTCTGTGCTATTAACTGAGTGGGTGTGTGTTGGTTTTTGCTGCGTGTGTGTGTGTGTGTCTGTGTCTGTGTGTGTGTGTCTGTGTGTGTGTGTGTGTGTGTGTGTGTGAGACCTTGCTACCTTCTAGAGTACGAATTGAGATGAACACAGTTACATCGACACATGGAGAAATATGCCTCAAAATTAGCAAAAAGACTTGGAGTTCAAGCCTTCATTTGTTGATTTATATTTCAATATATTGGTATCTACATTTTAATTTAATTATTACTTATCAACTTTGTAAATAATCTTTTTTTTTAAAAATCACATGAAATGTGACAGTCAAGCCGTAATTTTTACTTGGTTTTATTTAATTAAAATGGTTTTAGTTTTTGTTTCAATTTGTAAGGATAGTTCTATTTTTGGTTTTTAATTTGTTTTAATTCTTATTGATTTTAAAGAATTGTATTTATGTTTCTTTTTTTCATAATTTCTATTCATCTTCCTCATTTAATTGATTTTAAAGAATTGTATTTATGTTTCTTTTTTTCATAATTTCTATTCATCTTCCTCATTTGTCTTTGACATGATGTCAACAAATCAGCTCAGTGGGCATCTAAAGAGCTAAAGGACAAAATCTGTCATGAACGGAACAGAGGATAGGACCCAAAAATGCACGACTCCAAAACAAATTGACAGTTTCCAAAAAGAGAGGTTTAATAGACGGGCATAGGTCGGTACACAGGCAGGCAATCCAAAAGAGGCAACAGTATCCAAAAACATGAGGCAAAGAGACAAGGTCGATAATCGGAACAGGGTCAGGTCTTACTGTGAATCTATGACGTGGAAACAAGGAATGCTGGAACGCGACGACAAGGTACAACGAACTGGCAACGAGAGGAAATGAGACACGAGGTTATATACAAGGGGTAATTAGGGTGAACGAGGCACAGGTGATGAAGATGGTCACATGAGCAGGTGTGTGTGAAACAGGGGGGGAAGACAAAACCCGGAACACACACACATGACAAAATCATGGCTTGTTTTTTGTTATTTTTGTTATTTTATTTTTTTTATTTTATTTAAATTGTCACCACATTTGCCACGAGAATCATGTAGTAGTAGTTGAACAGCTGCAAGCCACTAAACCTGACAGTACGTAATAGGGAGTAACACAACTTGGAGATGGTCTCACGTGTAACATGAAGCATTGTATTCTCCGTCATATCCCAAAGCTAAGCTAAGTGTTTAAATCACATCCGATGCCCACCATTGCATACCTGTTCACAACGCTTAGTGTGTGTGAGAGTGATAGAGTGCAGAGTTTGAGAGAAAGCAACTTAAATAGTTTGGTGAGAGAGAGTGAGAGAGAGAGAGAGAGAGAGAGAGAGAGAGAGAGAGAGAGAGAGAGAGTACTGTCCCGTGTGTATGTGAATAACAGACTCTTTTGTATGTTTTAGTACAAGAGATGTACCGTAATTTCTCGTGTATAATGTGCCTTTTTTCCCCCAAAAAATAGTCAAAAGTCAATAGTGCGCATTATACATAGTTATAGGGGCAAATGGAAAAAAACTTTCACATTTTATATGTCGGCCGCCATCTTGTGCTTATGAAAAAGCTGTACACTTTCATTCCAAAATGCCACCGCCACCTATTGGTTATAAAAAAGGTGTAGCCTACACTTTCATTCCAATATGATGGTACGTAGGACTGTTTATATGTACAGTTATGCTCATAAGTTTACATACCGTGGCAAAATTTGTAAAATATAAATATTTTTAATATGACTGATGAATGAACAACAACCATCATTAATTTATTTATGGTTATGTTTTGTTTAATGATAATGCTTTTCTGAAATGCTTGACTGTTTAATTTGAATCCCATTAAAATAAAACTAAATGGGTTTCGCCTGGTCCTTCATCTTTTCTTTAAAGAATTGTACCCATCTTACAAATTCTGCCTGGGTAATCAAACATATGAGCACAACTGTGTGTTTTCTCCTTTGCTAAATATAAGTAGGGGTGTGATTTTCAAAGTAAGAGCAAGTAAATTAAAAAAAGGATTACGAGTTCAAATAAAGTGCTTAACTTCAGAATAATTCTTTTAAAAAAACTAACAAAATACAGATAATACTTCATGTTTTGATCATATGGGTAGAAGCAAAATCATCCATTGTAAAAATGCATTATACACGGGTAGAAGAGTTTTCCAGAATTTTGAGGTCAACTTTGGGGGTGCGTATTATACGTGGGTGCGCATTATATACGAGAAATTACGGTATTAGTGACTTGTTGAGGACAGAAAACTACTACTATCAAACGAGGGGCAAGATGTGACTCCCTCAGCTGATACCAACTCTAGAGCCTTCCCTGGCATGGGAGAAAAGCGGCCCGGTGTCCATGTTTCTTTGGTCAGAAAACCTTGGCCGAACATGATTATCGTGAAGTAGCCCATCACAATGTGAGTGGTCACTCGGGAACGTACTTCCATCCGTTGTAAACCCTGGGCGGAACCGTATTGCGCTTTGAACATCCAGGACTCATTAGCCATGTCCTCCCACAGCCCGTCACGGGAACCTTGAGAAAACTTGACTGTAGAGAAAAAATGGCCAAAATCCCACGTAAGTCTCGCGTAAACAAGGCTAGCGTGACAGCCGGAAACATAGTGTACAGTAAAGTGTCAATAAGACAGCCATACAAATTAAAGAAGAATAGAGTATTTGCCCTTATGTAAGTGAGCTCTTGTTTTGGGCCCAGGCGTCAAATGTGTAAGCCTTGTCAGAGATCTGTGTCGCTTGAGTGTTTGTGTGTAGTGTGCATATGTTGACGTTTTTTGCAGCAAAGCTGTCGACCCTCAACTCTTCGAGCAGCCTCCTGGTCGTTGTTTACTGCCTCGCCCGGCACATATGTTACGAAAGCACGAGCCTTCCTGTGGTGACTCACCCACAAGGAGAGACGAAAGATGGCAGAGAGCAAGCCTGCACCCACACCACCACTACCCACCATCCCTCCTGTGCAAGGTTAATCTTGTCCACAGCCGCACCTAGCATGTCACACTAATGAAGCCCCCACAGACCAAAACTTAATAAAAGTTAAGAGGACGTTAACCTTGAAGACTTTACTAGAATCTCTTAGCTTTTTCCCTATATTTTTATACAGCCATGTCTCGCATCCAAGGACGAGTGCTTGTTTAGTCAGAGATGGGAAATATTCCCTCGACGGCTGCAAATTTCCACCTGACATCTATGTATGTACTGTATGTTCCCTGCCCCTCTTATTATTGATAGAAGTGTGGCAGCAGCAGCCCCAGCCAGGGTAAGGATGGTAGACAAAGGTTTGGGAATGTAGGGAAGTAGGTCAGTTGGTCAGTAGAGTATTGTATGGTTAAGGTTGTAGTAGGTAAGTAGTAATATTTTAGTAGTTAGGCGGGCTGGGTCGGGAGGATGTAACAAGGAAAGGTAGGTAGGTTGGTAGGAACTGTACTGCAGGTATTGTAGTTAGCGATGGTTGGTAGGCTCAAATAAGTTTGGTAGCTAGGGAGGGTACTGTAAGTAGGTCGGGTAAAATAAGAAATAAGTATATTTAGGATAGGTAGTACGGATGACTGGTTCGCGCATCCACCTCAAAGTTCTGAGATCCCGGGTTCAAATGTGGTCTTCCTGTTTGGAGTTTGCATGGCCTTCCCTTGCCTGCGTGGGTTTACTCTGGGTACTCCAGTTACCTTCCACATTTCAAAGACATGGATGGTAGGTTAATTGAAGTCTCCAAATCAGGGGTGTTAAACAAACAGCGTGCAGGCCAGAATAATATGGCCCACGGGCATTATTCCGCCCTTCAGGCAAGGTTTAGTTCATTTATACATATTGACTCTGATTTATTCTTATTGGAAAAGGATGGCACACTGTGGCGACCCCTAATGGGACAAGGCGAAAGTAAAAGAAGACTCAAACAGACACTTAAACCCAATTAAGCATCTCTGGAAAGACCTGAAAATGGCTGCCCACCAACGTTCACCATCCAACCAGACATAACTGGAGAGGATCTGCAAGGAGGAATGGCAGATGATCCCCAAATCCAGGTAGGAAAAACTTGTTGCATCATTCCCAAAGAGACTCATGGCTGTATTAGCTCAAAAGGGTGCTTCTACTAAATACTGAGCAAAGGGTCTGAATAATGATGGCTCTGTGATATTTCCGTTTTTCTTTTTTAATAAATCTGCAAAGATTTCAACAATTCCCGTTTTTTTCTGTCAATATGGAGTGATGTGTGTACATTAATGTGGAAAAAAAAGAACTTAGCAAATGGCTGCAATATAAAAAAGAGTGAAAATTTTAAGGAGGTCTGAATACTTTCCATACCCACTGTGTATACACACACACACACACACGCACATTAAAACATTATTTTGTTGGAAAAATGACTCCAAAGGACTCAAAAGTGTAGAACTTACGACTTACTTGTGTCTTGCAAAGCAATGTCTTGGTCCCACCTCTGGTACTTTGTTGTTGAGTTTTTATTACACAATACTTACTGTGATCTTTTGTTTATTTCACACTTGAGAAATACCACGCATACAAAAAAAACTAAAACTAATAGTGAAACTAATAAAAAATAAACTAAAACGAAACATTTTGGAAAAACTAAAAAACCTGCTCTAAAAACTAAAACTAACTGAATTTGAAAAAGAAAAGTGAAAATGAAATAAAAACGAACTATAATGGAAAATACAAAAGTATTATAACTCTGGTGCCACCTTTGCAGATGAGTTGCAGATGAGAAATTTATGTCCGTGTAAAAGACTATACTTTCTCAGTGAACGCCATCATGCACTGTCACTGACGTTATGTCAACTGGGAGGGTTCCACAATTTTAAATGCAACAATTAGTGTACTTTGAGTGTCACATGGACAACAATTATGTACAAAACAACATCATAGAGCATTGGTTCTCAAAGTATGGTGCGTTGTGTTACCTGAAAGATTCCAAATTAAAGGTTCAGATTGCATGTTGTTACAGCGGTTTCTACTTTTTTATTATTTTGTTTTTTTAAATACAGTTTAGAGCCAGCAGAGTGGACGACTGGTTAGCACATCTGCCTCACAGTTCTGGGGACTGGGGTTCAATCCCCAGCCCCGCCTGTGTGGCATTTGCATGTTCTCCCTGTGCCTGCGTGGGTTTTCTCCGTGCACTCCGGTTTCCTCCCACATCCCAAAAACATGCGTGGTAGGTTGATTGTTGATTGAAGACTCTAAATTGCCCGTAGGTGTGAATGTGAGTGGGAATGGTTGTTTGTTTCTATGTGCACTGCGATTGGCTGGCGACCAGTTCAGGGTGTACTCCGCCTCCCGCCCGAAGATAGTTGGGATAGGCTCCAGCAGCCCGCGACCCTAGTGATGTGAAGCGGTAAAGAAAATGGATGGATGGATGGAAATACAGTTTCGTACTTTTGTCAAGTACAAATCAGTTGTATTTAACTTATAATAATAAGTATACTAGGTTTGTATTCAATCATGTAGGAATGTTTTTTTAAACATTTATTTCGGTACAATTTTTATTTAACTTTATCCAATCCTTTTCTGTACCGCTTATCCTCACTAGGGTCGTTATGTGCAATACATTTGATTTGAATCAGTAAGTACACTTTTTTATATATTTAAGCACAGTGTTAATGTTCCAACTGGGCATAACATTAAATACACTTTTTAGGAATAAAACCTTCGCCACATTTTTGATGAACACTTGGGTTGATGATGCTACTGTATTTTAATGTTGGTCATTATGGTGGTACTTAGAACGTACCTACTTATTTTGTGAGGTGGTATTGGGGTAAAAGGTTTGAAAAGCACTGGCCTAGAGGCTTTTAAATATAAAGAGGTCATAGCCAGTTATTTCACAGAAGATCGTCACTGCACACTTAATTTGGCGGGCGGGGGGGAAAGCTATTCTTCATTTGTGGTTAAAATGTCTAAGCGACATGATTGGGCCAGCCGAGTGTCATTTACATTACTATAAACCAATGCTGTTGTAACATGACGATCACGTCGACGATGACGTCATTGTTAAACATGGTGGCTCACTATCACAGATTGACCACAAGCCATAGCAACGTTGTTCAGTTTTTAACATGCTGTTTTCTGAAAGTTAAACAACAAATTCAATAAATGGGTGTCATAATATGAAAGTTAATATACCTTATGTCTGTTTCTGCAGCGTTTTATTGTGTTGCACCATGAGTCAGAGGCGTATTTCGTCAGATTACGTCATAGCAATCTGAGCAGTGGAGGCGAGGCAGCTGATGTGGTAATAATCATGTGGGAGGTAGAAGTCGAAAAGGTCAGCGTGTATCCTGCCTTTTGACCAAAGTCAGCTGTGATAGGTTCCAGCACACCTGCAACTGTAGTGAGGGCAAGCAACGCAGAGGATGCTTAAATGGATGGATGATTAGGATAGGGTAGGGTGTATGGTTACTCAGTTGGTCAGTACAGCACTCTTGGAAAGAAAGGTAAGTTTAGGGTGCATAGGTACGTTGTGCATATTATTTTTGCTCCAAGCACAGCAGCCGCCCGATCCTCTTGCCAGTTTTCCCCCTTGGCCGCTGATTAATCCCCTAATGATGGCGATCAATCAAGAAAATGAAAGATTCACTCCCCGATATGAATTTTGCCGGGGATCGATTGAGGCGTGTGGAGTATTACGGCCATTCACGCCTCTCCAGCTGCAGTATTGAGTCGTTCGTCTGTTCAAAAACAAGCCGTTCATCTTCTCATTTCAACACTTTTACTGCCACTTTAAAGATAATTAGAAACAGATACCAATCACCCCGGGTATGTTTCGTCAACTCTACGAAAATGTTATTTGTGAGTCTTGTGAGTCCTGAATGCTAAACCATAATTCAACCCCCCAATGTTTGGATAAACATGCACAGAAAGATGGCCCTAAAGTGCTGTCTAATCAGGCGTATGTGTGAAGATTTCATTACAGTGCTAAGCGATGACCCACCTCTGATAGCTGGCTGTCGGGTGGCAAAACGAGAAGCTCTGACTCAGGGTGGCGACTCTGCAGCCAGCTGCTAATGGCGCTGTGGTCCTACGGTGTCTGCCATATTTTTTGCATTTTGGTGAATGATGATGAGGAGTAAAACCCAAAGTGCTGGCTTTTGCGGTTGCTACTAAGATAGCAGCAGATGTCACATTGATAGATGGACTTGAGGTCGTAAAGGTAGGTAGTTATGTAGGTAGGGTAGAGTAGGTAACGTGCAGTCAGGAGGTAAAATTTGTCGTAAAATGAGGAAATTGATTAGTTGGGTAGGTACGTAATCTATCTCTGGGTTGGTACAGAGGCCAAGTACTGTAGGGTGATTGGGTACGTAGGGAAGATATAAATACCATATGTAGGTTAAGTAGTTAGAATGTAAAACTGGGAAATCTTATCCAGTCTGATCCAAGTGCTAGAAAGCAACTAGAAAAGAAGCCCAGGAATGATCAGTCATGCTCATCTGTCTGCAGTACTGAAGAGGGAGAGAGAGAGGAATAAGGGGGAAGGCTATAATGAGGCGCACTCACCCATAGTCGAGAGCTTAATAATTCAATGCAGGGGAATCCTATCACATTACAATGGGAAAAAAAGGTTTCAAAGCTCGTAGTGCTAAAGACAGCACACACACTCTCACAATCATATTCTCTCTCTCACGCTCATGCACACACACACACACACACCTTTCGGCCAATCCTGCGATAGCCAGGCTGTGCCGTTACGCATTATCGCACCAAAATTGGTCACTCAGGCAAGAAAAGGGCCGCTGCTAGAAGCGAGCGACTGTGACAAAACTGCATTCCCCCCACCACCCTTAAACATTCTATTTTTGATGAAGCACACCCAATTTTACAGTCAAAGCATGAAGTCTACTGTTTTGGAGTGATGTTGCCACAAGGAATCTTGGGGAAAGACACTTTCTTGTCACAATTTTACACTAATATGACTTACATGGATGACTGCTGTATTTAAGGGCAAAAAACTACCTACCTATCTACCTTCCTGACTTACTTACCAATGGTACCCATCCGTCCATTTTCTGAGCCGCTTCTCCTCACTAGGGTCGCGGGCGTGCTGGAGCCTATCCCAGCTGTCATCGGGCAGGAGGCGGGGTACACCCTGAACTGGTTGCCAGCCAATCGCAGGGCACATACAAACAAACAACCAGTCGCACTCACATAGACACCTACGGGCAATTTAGAGTCTCCAATTAATGCATGTTTTGGGGATGTGGGAGGAAACCGGAGTGCCCGGAGAAAACCCACGCAGGCACGGGGAGAACATGCAAACTCCACACAGGTGGGACCGGGGATTGAACCCGGGTCCTCAGAACTGTGAGGCTGAGGCTCTAACCAGTCGTCCACCGTGCCGCCACCAATGGTACCAACATACTTAATATAAGTATTTATATACCTACCTAGCTACCTATAGAACCTACCTTTACTTATGTTCAGTACGGCAGACAGATAATCATTCCTGGGCTTCTTCTCACGTTATTTTCTAGAACCTGTGTCGGACTCGATAAGATTCCGAGTTTTATTTATTTATATTTTTTTACCACATATGAGAAAGAAAAGGTACACACTCTTCTCCTTCCCTGTCTTTCTCCCTCCCCCCAAGCCAGCAGTTACAGGCTGTATGGCTGCTAAGTTTTCAAAGTGAACAAAGGCACAAGAAGGATAGAGGAGACCCAGGGATTATTTAAATACGAGTTGCATTAGGAGCCCTGGTGTGCCTTCCATCCCTTAAGTCATCAACAAAACCTGCTCCACTTTCCACTATTACGTGTGTGTGTGTGTGTGCGCGTGTACGTGAGAAAGAACGAAAGAAAGAAAGGGTACAGCCCAAAGCCTCTTTATCCTTGAAGAGATAGAAAAGAAATTAGCAATAAGCAATGTTGTAGACCAGACACCTGACAGTCTCACCCCACAAAACCTTCCAATTGTCTAATGTACTCAAACAAATTAGGTTTAATGGGGGAAAAGTGTTGAGAATCGAGTGGTTCAAAAGTAGAAGTGTTTAATCCATTGTTTGATGGTGGTTACAAACTGTGATGAAGACTTTATTGGTGACAAATTACAATTTACCTACCTACCTCCTAACCTACGCTGTAGCCCACGTCTGTACCTGCTGTATTTTCTTATAACAACCTTCATTTTACTCACCTACCTTTTGCCTATCTACCATACCTATAGCGACATTTTACCAACCCACTGTACCTTTACTTACCTTCCTATCTAACTTTTACATACCTACCGTTACCTAGCAACCTTTTACCCACCTACTATACCCACCTATTTTTGCCTACATAGACACTCCCTGTCTTCAACTAACCTAAATTGCATGTTTTTGGAATGAGGGTAGGTGTAAAATTCTGTCTGAGTTGTTTTGTTTCTTGCTGTCAGCTGCATCTCACCTGTGTTTTTCTTGTTTCCTTTAGGGGGCGCAGTGAGCTGGGTGGGGAGAGAGTGGAGGTACACACCTGGGAGCGATGGGTAATCATCTCCCAGTCTTAAGCGCTGCAGGCACACCAGGAATGCGCTGGATTGGTCCTTTAGTTCCTTTTTGTTTGCTGTGTCCATTCTGTCTTGCTACTGAAATATTTTGCATAACTCTCTGTAGGATTTGCTCTTTGTTTTTGTACCTGTTCAATTAGTTTTGCCATCTTCCTGGTGACTCTCCTTGCTCCATCTACCCATCACTGTAAGCCAGATTTTTCTTGTTTTTATCTTTTGAAGCGGTGCTTTTGTTTGCTTTTGGACTTGCACCGTAGTTCTTAGTTACTGTAGTTACTGCACTTTTTCTTCCCCAGCATTTGCTCTCTTTTTTTTTTGTATTGAAGTTTTTTTGTTACTTTAGTTTTTTTAAAGAAAGATTGTTAAATCAACTCCATGCTCTATTATTGCTTTATGGTCCCGCCTGTAACAAACAATAACAGTGGAAGAAAACCCACACAAGCACGGGGCAAGCATTCCACACAGGAATGCCGGAGTCAAGATTCTTACCTGGAACCTCACAATGGTGAGACAGACAACCACACACCCACCGAGCTGCTCTACCTACCAAATACAGCGGCTGAAAGAAGTATTTAACACATCACCATTTTTCTCATTAAATATATTTCCAAAGGTGCTATTGACATGAAAATTTTACCAGATGTTGGGAGCAACACAAGTAATCCATACATACGAAGAAAGTAGAACAAATAAGATCCAAAATTAAGTTATGTGTAATAATGCGAAATGACACAGGGAAAAAGTATTTACAGGTATTTATTTAAAACTTTGTACAAAAGCGGCAGCACGGTGGACGACTGGTTAGAGCGTCAGCCTCACAGTTCTGAGGACACGGGTTCAATCCCCGGCCCCGCCTGTGTGGAGTTTGCATGTTCTCCCCGTGCCTGCGTGGGTTTTCTCCAGGCACTCCGGTTTCCTCCCACATTCCAAAAAAACATGCATTAATTGGAGACTCTAAATTGCCCATAGGTGTGAATGTGAGTGCGGATGGTTGTTTGTTTGTATGTGCCCTGCGATTGGCTGGCAAACAGTTCAGGGTGTACCCCGCCTCCTGCCCGATGACAGCTGGGATAGGCTCCAGCACGCCCGCGACCCTAGTGAGGAGAAGCGGCTCAGAAAATGGATGGATGGATACTTTGTACAAAAGCCTTTGTTTGCAATGACAGCTTCAAGACTCCTCCTATATGGAGAAACTAGTCGAATGCATCGCTCTGGTGTGTTTCGGCCCATTCCAACACACAAGCAATCTTCAAATCTTGAAGCTTCCATGGGCTTCTTTTATGGACCTTGAGCTTCAGGTCTTTCCATTGAGTTTCAATTGAATTCAAGTCAGGTGATTGGCTGGGCCATTCTAGCAGCTTTTTTTTTCTTTGAAACCAATTGAAAGCCAATTTCCTTGGCAGTATGTTTTGGATCATTATCCTGCTGAAATGTCCACCCTCCTGTCATTTTCATCATCCTCGTAGATGGCAGCAGATATTTGTCAGTTTCCCTACATTATGGCATCCAAACAGTCAATTTTACTCTCATCCAACTAGACTATATTCTCCCAGTATTTAACTGGCTTGTCCAAATGTTGTTCAGCAAACTTTAAATGAGCTTTGACATGCCCCCCCCCCCCCCCCCCCCCCCTGTATACTCTGACTGAATACGTAGCATTATACCCCTTGTACCGACTGTTAATCTTTATTTTTAGTTGAAAGGCCGCATTGGTTTTGTTGTGTTTTGGCTCAGTTACAGCTCTGTCTTTATTTTAAATGGCTCCACCTGCAGCAGCATATTCATGTTTTTTAAATTTTATTTATTTATTTATATATATATTTTTTGGGTGCTTCTCAGCCCGAGACAGCAACAGAAGCTTGTTTGGGGCCTCAAGGGCAAAGGAGTTAGTGTCCACTGCGACGCAGCCTCCCACTGGCAGGGGTGTCACATTTACTCTTGTAAAGAGGAATAAAAGCACCATTTCTCCACTCCGACACCCTTGTTTCACGCAGACCTTTTACTCTGCTCCTCCAACAGCCTGCTGGCATTTTATTTTTTTATATATATACATTCCCTCCCTTAAACTCATTTTCTGGTCGAAAATTGTCCAACACGGGAAAAAGATGAGGTCACCTGTGTGTGAGACCTCTGCCACGACTGTCTGCAGATGAGTCGGGCGCAGGCACAAGTTTCTTTTTTCTGTCACAGGACGATCTGAGAACAGGTCAGAGGGACCTTGTAGGGTGGTGGGGGGAGGGGGGAGGTGGATCCCTAATGGAGAACCTGGCATGGGTCCATGGTTTCTCCGCAGACACGAACACCTCCCGGGTTGATAGTCACCTCTAACCTAAGAGAGGAGACACGTCCCGCCGTTCACATTAACCGTCACAGGGTGCCAGGACCACAGCAGTCATGCAGGGGATTCTGCTTTGAACATTCACTGGTGGGAAATATCAAAACATGGACAGAATGGCATAAACCCTTAAGAGGAACAAACAGCGGGATTAAATGATAGTCAGATCTTAGGGCGTTTAGTCATCTTTGAGGAAACACTGAGTAGTGTAGATGTTTGTGTAGGTGGCTGATAAAAGTCAAGCTGGATGGTGATTTAATATAAGATAAATGTATCATATTTGCTGTTAGGTAGGTAGGTCGGTCGGTGAGGACCGTAAACTCGTAGGTAACAACGGTAGCTGTAAATGCTAGGTTGATGGGTACAGTTGGAAGGTAGGTAGGTACAGTACACTTAGGCTACAGGGTTGGTTAGAAGGTAGGTATGTAAGGTACTTTGGGTAGGTAGTGAAAGGCATGTTCATTTGCCACACAGACTTGGCCTTAAGACAAGGATGAGGCTGATTGGAAGTTCACTCCGTTTATTGTATTTTTAAGAGGGAATTGTAATTCAGCAAAAGTGAAAATAAATACAATCTCGAAGGGCGTGCACTTGGCTTGTCCGCCCAGTTTAGGGAGCTTGTGTAACAGGGTCAGATAAGCACTTTTGTATTCAATTTTATTTCGGTATTATAACTACACAAAATCTTTTCAATGATATATTAGTGTGTTCATTTATTGCAGCCTCCAGTACCAAAAGGTGGGAAATTAATTTTGTTTGTGTGTTCCCCTACTCAAATTATTAACGTGACACTGCCCTCTTTGAGTTGGGTGTGTAACTTTAATTCTCTTTTTCTTTTGATATCCATGGGGAAGGTAAGTGCCATTACAGCTGGAGAAACCTTTGTTGTATTTCAATATATTCCAGTGTCATTTAATTTGTGTGGGGGCACGTTATATCACCACATTTGACGGGAGGATTTTATTTTGTGCTGACTTCATCAGGCGTATTGCGATCGTGTGTGTAATGTATTCTAAGCCCCTTTTTCTGTTGATGTCCATGGGGTATGGCACGTTGTATCACCATATTTGACTGGAGGATTTTCTTTTGTGCTGACTTCGTCAGGTACTGTGGTACAAATAAAATAATACAAGCCGAAGCAATGCTGATGTGTGTTATCAATACTTGAACACACAACGCAGAGTCAAACACCACCGGTTACATTTGGACCTCTCAAGAACTCTCTGAAATTGTGTGCCTTACATTAGAGATTATATCTGCTCTTGACAAATTCACATGCGTGGAGCCTGTGGACGAGCTGATGTCACATCGGCCGAGCACACGATGTTCTCAGCTCATGGCGCTGGTCATCACCTTGGTAACACCAACCTTGCAGATGATTAGAACCTAATGTGCACGGGCGGTTGACTTATCAACTTCAACAAGACAAGGCCCTTCCTGTGATGTGGTCCTGATGTGATCTTTGTTACATGTTAACCTCGGTTATAGATGGTTTTTTTCCAGCTACAGTAGTATTTACAGTGTTGCTATCATAGATATGAGCAGAGGCGTTTTTGATACGGGCAACCGGGCAGCCGCCCAAGGCCTCAATCTCGAGTGGGGGGGGCAGCGCCATTGACAATAGGCCGCATTGATCAATAAAGATCCGTGTAATTGATAAATAACACATTTCTTACCTTTCACAGTACACTACTGTGGCACCCTTGTTTGGAATCAATGTACCAGAGGGTTGGTTTGTAGGTAAGTACGGTGTTAGTATGGGAGCTAAGTAGTACGGTAGGTAGGCTCGACGGTAGGCCAGACTCATGTCTTGACACCTGTTGTTGAGGACACCGGTTAATCAGTTTTAAGCCTATTTGTTTTTTAAAAACCACAAATTGAACACCGCTTGCCTGCCTCACGGACACACCCACTTACTTCACTTGCAAAGCTATAATTGTGATGCACTCCAATATGAGTACTATTTAGCAGTATCTCAACATGCCCAATGTAGCAGGCCAAACTTTATTGGATCAATAGCGTCAATAAGCATTTGCTTGGCACATGCATTGACATGCTGACAAGCCACAGAATGGCTTGTTTGTCAAAAGGCTTTGCATCCAATCGATGCGCTTGTCAGACTTAAATGACCTTATGTACAGCTGGCTGTCGTTGCTGCACTTGATGATGCGTCTCGGCATGTTCGCCGTTAGGGATGCCGAGAGATGCTCCCGTCCTGTCAGCACTCGCGACTATGACACCAGGCCAATTCAATCAAGTAATATGGAGGCCAATTGGATGGAAACACATAGAGCCGCCACTCAGCTATTATCAAATAGACAGTGCAGCGTTTATTTACTCAAATGCAGATTGGCGAGAGACAGTTTTTTGATGTTTTTTAAAGTTGTCTTTTTTCTTTGCATTACACCATCGTCATTTGGCATTGGAAACTTTTTTATTTTTTTTACCTTGTATTGTTAACCCCATTTTTGTAAAAAGAAAATCATATGTACAGTTGGTAGACAATAAAATAAGTAGGTACTGTATATGGGTAGATTTAAGATGGAGGGTTGGTTAGATTGTGGGTAGATAGGAGGATAAGGGTGGGTAGCTAGATACTTGTAGGTCAAACTCAAGGCCAGATCTGGCCCGCCACATAATTTTATGTGGCCCACGAAAACAAATCATGTCAGCTTCTCTGATTCTTGATCAAAGCTGGACTAAAATAAAAAAATGTCATCTGTAATAAAGTTTAGATGTTGCAACCATTTTTTTTTTGTGTTACCAAACCCCTTCTTTCAGTAACTTGAACAGTAGATGAAAACTTATCTTTGACTTCTGATTCAAAACTAGCTATCGATCAATTTTTTTGTGTATATGTAATACTATGATGAGGTGATTAAACATGTACTGTAAATGGTTTCACAGCCATAACTGCCCTCTGAGGGAAATCGTAACTACAATGTGGGCTGTGACAAAAAATAGTTAGACACACCTAGTAGGTTGTGTAGGTAGGGTAGGTATGCACGTACGGTACAGTATGGTATGATAGGAAAGTATAATGTACAGAGAGTACCTACCTAAAATGTATGGACAGTACCTACCTTTACATACTTACCTACAGTAATCACACAAAAAGTGACCAAAAAAAAAATGCACCTTTTGGGGGCTGAAAAAAGCACATATTTTTGTGTTTGAATCCCAGAGAAATTGTTTTAGGGGTCTCCAACATGACCTTCCAAAAATGAACTCAGTAGCGCCCTCTGGAAAGTTTGAAAGAGTTCGCCCCCGACACCAGTTTCACTGATCAACACCAATTCAGCGGACATGTCTATCATAATAGGACGCATGAAAAGTCACATAGACTCATGCCCAAAATTGAACAGGAAGTCAGTCACTTTGGCTTAAAGCAGCCATTTTGGGCGAATTTCAGGGCTCGTACTTTGAGAAACCCCGACTATGGAAATGGCCTAAATTTACCCCAATCAGAATTAGGTAGGGGTCCAACCAAGTAGTTGATTATTCAACGCGTCAACTTTACTACCCTGGAATGACGATTCGAGCATGACGTTGATTCGTCAATCACATGGTTTTCTAATTTGCATGAACAACATGTACGCCTGGCAGGGCGCGTGGGGCGGTGGAGGGGTGGCATTGGGTCCCTGCGGTCTCCTCCGGGTGGTCGGTTGTCGTGGCGCCTCGGTGGGGCCGGCGGACCGCCCTGAGTCCCTCGGTGTGGGACGTGTCCCGTCCGCCGGGCTGCTCTCTGGTGGACCCCTGGGCCCGATCCTGCCCCTCGATTGATTGGATGGGGTCCTTAGCCTCCGTGGTGCAGGCACAGCAATTACAGGACACTTCCGTCAGTCATTGTGGATGGGAAACGGTATCTATTCACTTGCATGTGTCCGCAGGCACACACACCTGGGACTTTTTTGCTGGGTGTGGGGCCACTCACTTATTGCGACAAATAACTCATGAATATGCAAATTGCTTGGGTATCCCCTCACTCACACTCACCTCCTACAGACTTTTATAGTTTACATCGTCACTCCCACCACATTTCAGTTGTACAGCCGGGTTCACGACCCTTGTCCTGCATGCTTCTTCTCTTTTCCTTGTCCTGTCCTATCTTGTCCTGTCACTATTGCCCCATACAACACTCATATCTAATGTTTCATTGTTCTAGATATGTAATGATTTACTTTTCTCATCTTGTTTACAATTAGTGCTTTGTCTTTTGTCTTCATTTCTCTCTCCCCTCTAGAAACTTTGTTCTGTTCGACTGATCGACTCTGATTCTCAATAAATGTCAATTATAATAGTAAGAAACCACAATGTCAGGTTAAAAACTCCACTGTGACACAGTAAAACTGTTCCGGCATACAAGGGATACAGATCCTCCTTTCTGCTTGACCTAACAGCCGAACAAGACAAAAAAATAAATAAAAAATGGACACCTGGAAGGTAGCTGGTGAAGAGGGGGAAGGGTCCTCTCAGTAAATGAGCCGTAGTGCCTCAATTTTGTGTCAATATTTTACAAAAAAATTAGACTGGTACACTGTCATGCGAAGAGGCACCCGCTAATGCTGGCTGACGAACGTGCTGAATCCTGGAGAGGTGGAATCCTCACGTCAGTAAGTGTATGTTAGATAAAATGGTACAGCTGAGCTGCTGCTTGTTTGAATGTTGTGCTTGTTCTGCATAGTGTATTACATAACTATTGTCAGTAAATAAACATGGCAATGCAAAGTGGCGGCACGGTGGGCGACTGGTTAGCACATCTACCTCACAGTTCTGAGGACCTGGGTTCAATTCCGGCCTCGCATGATTGGATTGTGCATGTTGCATGTGTTTTCTCCGGGTACTCCGGTTTCCTCCCACATCCCAAAAACATGCATTGTATATGCACTGCGATTGGCTGGCGACCAGTTCAGGGTGTACCCCGCCTCTCACCTGCAGTTAGGTGGGATAGGCTCCAGACTACACGTGACCCTAGTGATGATACGCGGTTCAGAAAATGGACGGATGGTAATGCAAAGCATTCCCTTCTCCTGTGATTTATTTTATTTTTTATTTTTATTCATCCATCCATTTTCTGAGCCGCTTCTCCTCACTAGGGTCGCGGGCGTGCTGGAGCCTATCCCAGCTATCATCGGGCAGGAGGCGGGGTACACCCTGAACCGGTTGCCAGCCAATCGCAGGGCACAAACAACGAACAAACAACCATTCGCACTCACATTCACACCTACGGGCAATTTAGAGTCTCCAATGCATGCATGTTTTTGGGATGTGGGAGGAAACCGGAGTGGCCGGAGAAAACCCACGCAGGCACGGGGAGAACATGCAAACTCCACAGAGGCGGGGCCGGGGATTGAACCCCGCACCTCAGAACTGTGAGGCTGACGCTCTAACCAGTCGACCACCGTGCCGCCTTATTTTTATTCATTTGTATTTATTTTATTTTTTTAAATCATCGTACTGCAACGACTGGGGTAGGTGGATGGCTGGGGGTTGGCATTGGGCCCCTGTGGCCTCCTCCACGTGACCAGTTTGGGGTACCTCAGTGGGGCTGGTGGACCATCCTGGTATCCTATTCACCGGGCTGCTCTCGGGTGGGCTCCTTGCCCCCGACCCTCCCTCTGGTGGGTGGGGTGGGGACCTCAGTTCAAACGATGCAGGCGGAGCAATTACAGGACACTTCTGAAGGTTATTGTGCATGCGAGACTGTCAATCCATTTGCATGTGTCCGCAGATACTTATTCGCTTGGTGTGGGGCCACTCAATCATTACGATAAATAACTCAAAACTATGCAAACTTTATGGGTATCCACTGACTTGCACTGTCGATGTTTATAATTTACATAGCCTCTCCCACCACACTTCAGTTGTACAGCTGGGTCCACTACCTCTGTCCTGGATGCTTCCCCTTCTATCATTGTCCTGTCCTTTTTTCACAGGGTTTAGCACTACAGTCCCATACAACACTCCGTGTCATTGTACTTGGCTTATAATGATTTACTTTCCCCATTTCCCTTACAGCTAGTGTCCTGTCTTTTGTTGTCTTCTCTTCATATATTATTTAGTTATCTTTTCACTGTCCCATCCTTTCTGATTTGTTCTGTAACTCCCCTTTAAAACTTTGCTCTGTCCAACTGAAATTTTCAATAAAAATCAATCAGAATACAAAGAACCACAGTGGCAGCTTCAAAACTCCACTGTGGCACAGAAAGAAAAAAGATTGTGAGACTTCAGGATACATCCATTGCCACAGCGGCGCTTCACGCTGTCCAACTTCCCTGTGTCAACCGTCAAGACCTTCAACTTGCTGGGACTTCAAGTCTCCCATGACCTCAAGTGCAAGACCAACATCAACTCCATCCTCAAAAAGGCCCAGCAGAGGATATACTTCCTGCGGCTTCTGAGGAAGCACGGCCTGTGTTTATCCATCACAGTCTGGTGCTGCGACAAAGAAGGACAAGCTCCGACTGCAACGGACAGTCAAGGCGGCTGAAAAAATTACCCATCTACCCGTTCTTGAGCACACTGCCAGACAAGACAAGGGCATGCAAAATCTTCTTGAACCCTTTACATCCTGGTTTCCACCTATTCCAGGTCCCTCCCTCAGGTAGATGCTATGGAACAATGTAAACTAAAATCAGCAGACATTCCAAAAGCTACTTCTCTCTTGCCATCAACCTCTTAAACAGTTGACTGACAATTTCATTGTAGCATGCTGCCAATTTTGCACATCTCTGTTGGAATACTTATACATTATTTGTGCTCTCACTGTTTTAACATGCTGCGCTATTTGCATACTGTTGTTGATTACTACTGCCCATTTATGTGTTTAAGAACTCTCTGCACCATTTCCACAATCGTCACTGTACCAGATCATTGCACTGTCACTTTAAATTGCCAACTTTAAAAAGTTACTTGAGGACTCTGCACCATTTGCACAATTGCCATTACCAGAATTTCTTGTGTATAATGTGCATTTTTTTACCCAAAAGAAATGTCAAAAGTCAATGGTGCGCATTAAACGTAAGTATAGGGGAAAATGGAAAAAAAACCTTTTATAAATGTATGCATGCCGCCATTAGAGGTAATTAAAAAGCTGTACACTTTCATTCCAATATGACAGGGGTATGTATGATTGCATAATATGTACAGTCGTGCTCATAAGTTCACTGGGAGAATTTGTGAAATATTGTTTAAATACTACTGATGACTGAACAACAACCGTCATTAATTTCTTTATGGTTATGTTTTGTTTGTTGATAATGCTTTTCTGAAATGCTTGACAGTTTAATTTGAATCTCATTAAAATAAAATTAAATGTGTTTCGACATGGTTTCTTTAAAGAATTGTACACATCTTCAAAATTCTGCCTGGGTAATCAAACATATGACCACAACTGTGTGCTTTCTCATTTACTACATAAAAGTAGGGCTGTGAGTTTCAAAATAAGAGCAAGTAAATAGAAAGTATTACTTGTTCAAATAAAGTGCTTAACTTCAGAATAATGCTTTTAAAAAACTAACAAAATACAGATAATACTTCATGTTTTGATCATATGGGTAGAAGCAAAATCATGCATTGTAAAAATGCATTATACATAGGTAGAAGGGTTTTCCAGAATTTTCAGGTCAACTTTGGGGGTGCATTATTATACATGGGTGCGCATTATACACGGGAAATTATGGTATATCTGCATCACGACACTAGTGGTACACTTTCATTGCTCAATGACTCTCCATTCTTGTTTTTTATGGCCTAAATATATATTTTGTCATAGTGGCTGTTTGTTGTAATGCTAGTGTGGCTCCAACTACTGGAGACAAATTCCTTGTGTCTCTTGTAACATTCTTTTCCAAAAAAGCTGATTCTGATTCTATTTTTGTGCTCAGGTCCTTTTAAAATATTGCTATGTCGCCATCTTGTGGCTGCTATAGGCAATGACAAATATTTTTGGGTGGGTGTCGATTTCTCGCGGATATTCTCTTTTCGCTATTTACTGTACATGGAGAACATTGCACTATCTTTGTTCATCTAGCTATGCCAGCGACCTATCGGGACAGGCAGGAACAATTAAATGCTCTTCCACTTGATGGAAGAATGTACACTTACCTGTGTAGTCTGCATCCACTTGTTGCCATAGCTTTGTATTCAACTAGGCAAGCCCAGATTTTACACTAAAATTGTGAGTCAACTGAGAAGAGATCATCATTATTACAGTATACGTGTATATATTCATTTTTGTTTTGTGGTGTGCTGCAACATTTTTCTAATGTATAAAAATGTGCCTTGGTTCAATAAAGGTTGTGAAACTCTGCTACAGACTGTATTTTGAAAGACTCCAATGTAGTCCTATTGTTATCCTGGACTCTTTTCTATGCATGTTGTTAAATGAAATAATATCACACAAGCACAGTCACAACTCTTTTTCATGCTTCCTCCTTAAATCACGTCTACAGGCCCACCGCTCGTCACAGGAGATGATTTAAACCCCGTCTGCTGCTTTATCAGGATGCTATCGGGCGTCTTCCAAATGCTCGTTCCCAGAAGGTCATGACATGACAAGGTGAAGCCCCCCAGAGTTATTGCTCACTTACAGCCACCAAGCTTACATCTCCCCACTAACCTCTTTCTGAACCAGTGGTGCATTTAAAAGCACTTTATTTACTGCAGCCTGCCTTTTATTTACTTGTAATTTCTTTTAAGTGCAGCATAAATTTCTTCCCGAAGTCACTTGTACGCGCAGGGTACCCCCACACATGTATAACGGTAGTCTTGACTTTGGCCCACTGCCTGGGTCACTAAATTACTCAGCCATTTTAATCACGTCTTGTTATTTCAACCTCATTATTCTTGTCATGTCTGCTAAAATCTTGCTTAACATGGAAAGGGCCAGTGGTGCTGCCTTTAATGGTTGTAATGAATTGAAGTAGATCGGCCACAATGACGGTGTGAACTGTGTGACGCCAGCTGACAACAGTTTAAGAGAAAGGAGGGTCTTCAAGAAAAAAGTAAAGTCACCAGGTAATTGAGTAATACATGCTGACTGGAGGAATGATATACCAGAAAGTGGATGTGAATAAGAGGATGTCTGGTCACTGAATCCATTGGAATTTTATGAGTGTCAATCAATGAGTGGAAAAGAGACTTCCTTCGTACATCCTTACACAGGCAACAAACTGCTCCTCTGATATCATTTCTTCACTTCTCCTCGCAAAACACAGCTTTATTCTCGTAATATTACAACTTCACTCGTGAAAAAGATATAACTTCATTCTTGCAATGTTACAACTTTAACATTGAAAATATGATTATTCTCCAAAATAAAACTTCACACAAATATCCAACTTTATTGCTGCAATATTTCAACTTTAATTGTAAAAATATTTTTGGTCAAAATATGCATTTTCTCAGAATTACATATAATAATATTATGTAAAATAACAGGATTAACTGTTTAAAAAAAATCGAAAATTACTTATATTAAAAAAATTATCTCATTACATATTAATCTTGGAAATAGATGACTTTTATTTGAGAAAATAATTCCTTTATTCTCATGATTTTTTTTCTTGACAATATCAGCCTTTATTCTTGAAAGAATACATTCATTCTCGTAGTATGTGAATCCTACAATATATGACTTTATTCTAGAAAATAAGAAACTTTATTATCATAATATTACAACTTTAATTTTGAAAATATACGACATTATTTAAAATTTAAAATGTTTTTTCTTGAATAAGTACAACTTAATTACTGTAATATTAAATTTTTAATCTTTGAAATTCACAAATAAAGTTCTAAAAAGTATGACAGTGTCTTAATAGGGAAAACACAAACACACACACACACATCTTATTATTATGATTATAGTATAAGGATTCCCTGTCACACGATTGTTCCCCAGAGTTGCCAGACTTAATTATATACGGTGGCCAGCTTCTACGCCTGGAGGAGGCCAAACGTCCTGGTCAAAGACACTGAAATGGAAACAGTCAAAGTAAAAGGGATGAAAGGAATGACGTTAGGAGAGAAGGAAGAGGTGAGAGGGAAGGTGGTACAGCTAAAACAAAAACAAAAAAGAATGTTGGCGAAGCGCTAAGCACAGCCACACAATAAAAATGTAAAAAAAAAAAGAAGACGAAGCGAAAAGGAAGCTGCCAGCCTCCATTTGTCTGAATATGAGGTCACAAATCACTGATATAGGTCCAAAAAGGTTAAAAATAAATCAATATAAGTAAATAAAAATGAAGTATAATGTTCGTAAAAACTGTTAAATAAATACAGTAGCACTTTCCTAAGAACGAGCTTTCAGTGACGAGATATGTGAAATAATTTTATTGATTTATTTTTGTACATGCAGTTGTCAAGTTCATCCTCAGCTTCTTAATAAGATGCTTTTAGAGGCATTTTCAACATGTAAGCATGAGTAGTATTATGTATACATAAATGTTTTAAAAGGGTTTTTTTGAACATACATTCAACTAAAAGTGTCTGAACAATGCAGTTTGTTCCAGTAAGACTTGAGAACCACCGTATAAGAGGAAATACAGTATTTTTGTTGGTATTGGAATGAGTTGACCTTATGAATAATTTAGTGACAAAATAAGGTTGGAATGATCTCATTTAGCCATTTGAAGTCTTGATGGATTTGTGTCCACGCCAGAATGCAAATGGTACAGTCCGTTGCACGGGCAGCAATCGCAGGTCATTCTATCCCTCATAATTGATGACGTGCTTCGAGGGGTTTAGACATCCAATCTCCGGCATGTTTCCACTGTCATGTCCCATGTTTGGTGCCGTCATCACTCTTCATCAACACATTGCACGCCATCCCACACTCCCGTTGTCTCCGGAGTGCCCGTTTATCTCGCCGATAATCGATGATGACAGCTGGCTTGCAACCGAGAGACAGCCGGAATGTGATTAATCACGTTGTTTCATTAATTAGGGAGCATTATGCATTGGAAGCGCAGATTCTGCAGCAGGTGCCTGTATTTACCATGTTATGGGCAAACGATTCACTTTTTCTTTGGCTTTTTCTGCCTTTCACCAAACTAAAGAACAGACTCAACAAGGACAATTCGGAAATATAAGAAAAGAATATGCGTCCCTCTGCTGCACTATAATAATCCGGGTCCCCTAACTATAAAAACGCTTTAAGAATGTTTAAAACTGGAAGGAAAGATTTGTCCCACTTGTCCCACTCTGGAAAAAAAAACAACTCTGCTATGCCAATAACATGGTAAGATCCACGTCCCCCTCCCTGTAAAAAGGCTTTGGCTCCTCTCATTTAGTAGTTTATGCCTTTTTGCACTTGTACGACCGTTAAAACACATTCACTGCCATTGATGGGTTTAAAGAAGTCAAATATCCATGTTAATTGGAAGGGCTGGCAGTGAATGTCAAAATGTGACATAAAAGCATGTATAAAATTGAGCCAACCTCACCCTACACCCTTTCCTGTAAAAATCCTTTGGTGTTACAATTTGCACCATTAACATACACCCTACATAACTATTGAAAGCCTGACTGGTGACCCAAAGCGTATTTGAATACATAACTTTTGTTTGCACTAAACTTAAATAATGACTTGAAATGAAATTTATTCAATACAGTTGCTGTTTAATTATTTAAAAATGTAATTATCTGTCTAAGACAGCTTTGGCCCGACAGCACAAAACAGCTTTCATTGCTATGTATGGGGCAAAATAATCACTGATGTATGGGAAAATGTAACGTACTGTAAAGTGTTAACGTCTGTTTTAACTTGTCCTTTCTGATTATTATGAACATTAAGTCTGAGACTAAATTATAACAAAGACCCCACTCAAGCCCGCTACCATTCCATTCCCTCTGAAACATGCCTGTTACATCAAACCAGGTAGCTGTTAAAATCCACTGAAAGAAATGTTGAAAGGTTAAGACCGTTTACGCTGCTTTGTTCTCATTTCAAATACTTTGAAGCCAAATGGAGGTTTGGTCCTGAGTGATGGGGAGTGAGCCAAGTCGGGCCTCGGTGGTTCCGTCAATGGAGCTTGTCTCGCAACAATCCATCGCCGTAAAACACGTCCTCGTTGGACATGGCAACAAGTCGATGAAAGCAAATCAGACAGTTGCTGTCAATTTGGAGAGAATAGCTCCACTAACTTGTGTCTTTGGGCTCTGCTGCCTGTCCAACTCACTATTCTCGTAGGAAAATATCTGTATTTTCACTGCGCTATTGCTAACCAAAACAGCAGCATAAAAACCTTGTCAATATACTCAATAGATGAAATAAAGCAGAAGTAAATATGCTAACACTAATTTGAAGTATAAAACTGGGAAAAAAAACTGTTAGTTTTCAACTTCACTTCCTGCAATTGGCTGGCGATCAGTTCCGATTGTACCCCGCCTCTCGCCCAGAGTCACCTGGGATAAGCTCCAGCATGCCCGTGACCCTAATGAAAAGAAGCGGTACAGAAAATGGTTGGATGGATGGATGATTTTTTACTAATAAAAATAGAACTGTTTGGTAAAATATACATCTTAAAACATAATAAAAGAGAATGTAAAGAAATTAACTGGTTTTATGAAGTGTAACTGAGCCGAAAGTCACACACACACAGTATGTTGAAGTGTGCCTTTAAGGGGCGTGGCCCAGTGAGTGACGTCAGGTGTTCAGTTAGTTCAGTCTAAGTGCCTGTTCCACGGTCCTTGCATGTCTTTTGGTTTTGTATTTGTGTGTTTGACTCTTTGTCCAGTTAATAAACAGCTGAAAGCGCATCGGCATCTTTTTTTTTTTTTAACCATATCTGAAGTTCGCTTGTAACTCAAATTTTTGCTCACAACCCAAAGCAATGATTCGACCAAGCAACGACTTGTAACAAAAAAAAAAATGTAAATTGAGGCACTCGTAACATTTGTAAGTCAAGGTACCACTCTACTTGTTATACAAGTATACAGTGAATAGAAGTTAGAGGGCACACACCCAGATAAAACAATACCTTTTTCACAAAGGTTTGGGGGCCAGCTCGTCTGCTGCTAGCACCAGGTGTTAACGTAACAGTGTATTACATGTTCATTCAGTGCCCCTTCTTTTTATCCATTTCACTTGCCTTAATTGTGAAATACCAAATAATATTATTCAATATCTATCCGAAAATGAATGTAAACAAATAAATGCCTCCCTTGTCTCATCCATCTGCTGTTGAGTGCCTAAACAGAAACCAGAATAAGCAGACACACACATTGCCTTTCTGACAAGCATACGGCTGCTAACCAGTCACGAATGTAGCAGTCTCCATCTTCACTCTATATGCCTTCTTTTCAAACAGCTAAATGAAAACACAAATGCACGAAATCCAAGTTTTAGTCAGAGTATGAATTGGGGAAGCGCGCCCTCTCTCTGTTCCAGTCGACACTGCAGACTGCTGATCCGAGCGTGTCTAGTCCGATTTGTTGGCATGTGTCACCGCGAGCCAATACTTCGTAGCGTGGTGCTGATAGATGGATTTATAATGGCACACTGACACTCCCCGACACTGGGGAAAACCGCCGAGTCAGCTCGATTGATCATGTCTTTTTTGGTGGGGAGAGGGAGGCCAGCGGGTGGAGAGAACTTAGTTTGTGACAGTTTTCCTTTGTAAGGTCACAGCCACGCTGGGGGCTGGCTGTATCGTAAGAACAAGTTGAGGTTAAAAGGATTAGGTCGGATTGACTCGCTGTCCTGCATATGTCATCATATTGACTCAGCAGGGCACTAACAGTGGACATTTTTGGACTGTGAATTATTTCTAGTCATTCGGTATTGTGTGAGGTGGTTGTGGTTATAAAAGGAATAACTGGCGAAAGGAACCATCACCTTAATTGTATGAACCATGGTGGAGTTCAGTATTACTGCAGGTTTCATGACTTTGTGGAGTATTTCTAGTCTTTCTGTTTATTTCTAGTGTTCAAAGAGGCTGTTTTTGTTGATACCTGGTGTTATCATTAACATCATCATCGCAATAGTGATTTGATGTCATGGTCTGTGTTTTGGTTTGGGTTGTGTTTAGTTTTGTTCCATGTTTTCCTGTGTTCCATGTTTGTCGTGTGCTCATTTGGTTGTTGTGTCCACCTGTTCTCGTCTACCTTGTGTCGACCAATCAGCTCTCTCCAGCCACTCGTGTCTTGTCCAGGTGTTCCCCGTTGTCTCGTCAATCTGTTTGTATTTAGTTCTCAGTTCTTGTTGGTTCATTGTCGTTGTCACTTGTCTTTGCAGTATGTTATTGTCATGTGTCATTGTCTCTTTCTGTGCCATGTCATAGTCGCCAGTTGTCGCTCAGTTATTTCATCAGTCATGTCTTGTTTCTTGTTTTGGGTTTACTCAAGTGTTTCTTTGTTACCTTGTTTAGATTTTGGACTCTGTTAATTTAGCATTTAGACTTTTTCATGATCCTTGTTTTCTTTTGTTTTTTGGAATTAAATATATTTTTTTTATATACTCCTGCACTACTGCGTTGCCTCCCTGCTTCCCTGCACTAGGGTCCTCCATGTTTTTGCCTTGCCTTCCTCGCCTTCAACCAAACCCCAAACGTGACATATGAACTGTGCCAGGGTTACTGCAAATTTGAAGATTTACTGGATTATATTGTTTTGTTGTGTTTATTTCTATTGTGCAAGGTGGCGGTTATCAAACTGACGAAAGGAGCGACGGCAGTCATTATAGGACACTCCTTTATGGACCCCTGAACAACTGAGCATGCCATGGAGGTTTTCGATGAGGGTTTATTTCTAGTCGTTTATTTCTTATGTGCAAGTTGGCAGCGGTTGTCATGAAGAACTGGTGAGAGAACGTTATATGTAATACCCATCCAAGACTTCAGTATTGCTGCAAGGTTCCTGACTCTATGCATTCCTTTTAATGTTTGTTTATTTCTATTGTTCAAGAAGGCAGTTATGAACAATGACTGGCGAGAGGAGCCGTTACATTTTATGAACCATGCCAGATTTGAGTATTATCACAAGTTTCCTGGTATTTGGTGTTGTTTTGTTTATTTCTATTGTTTCAGGTGACTTTTATCCTTAATAACCAGGGAGGAGGAGTGATTGCATTAAATACGTGAACAGTGATGGATTTCAGTATTACTGAAAGCTTCAAGTTGATTATTTCAATAGTGGTTCTGTTTATTTCTAATGTAGAAGGTGACAGTCATGATGAGTAACTGGCGAAAAGAGTAATTGCAATGACTATATGACTAAGTGAGGTGTGGCATTTTTTCAAGTGGAAGTTGACTTGAAAAAAATGTTTACTTCACACTTGCTTTTCACAGAGAGTGCATTCTTGTTCCCATGTTGGTTACCCCTCTAACTAGCATAAATGTAATCAATTAGGGATTAATAATCATATAAAAGTTATTGTGACAGACACTATATGGCCAAAAGTATTGGCTCACATGCCTTGACTCACATGAATTTAATTGAAATCCCATTCTTAATCCATAGCCTTTAATATGACTTCGGTCCACCCTTTGCAGTTATAACAGCTTAAACTCTTATGGCAAGGTTTTCCACAATGTTTTGGACTGTGATTATGGGAATTTATGACCATTTTTCTAGAAGCACATTATTGACATATTATTTTTCTAGAAGCACATTATTATGTTGGACGAGAAGGCCTGGCTCTCAGTCTCCGCTCTAATACAGCCAAGTGTTCTGCAGGGTTGAGGTCAGGATTGTGCAGGCCTGTCAAGTTCATCCCCATCAAACTCTTTCATGCGCGTCTTTATGAACCTTGATTTTTCCACTCATCCAGAGTCATGTTGGAGCAGGAAAGGGACAGAATTGCCCTTCCTGTTCCAACATGTCTCTGCACTAGTGCACAAAGCAAGGTCCATAAAGACACGGATGAGAAAATTTGGAATGGATAAACTTGACTGGCCTGCACAGAGTCCTGTCCTCAATCTGATAGAACACCTTTGCCCTTCTCGGCCAACATCAGTGTGTGACCTCACAAATATTTCTCCTGGACGAAGGGACACAAATTCCCATAAACTTACTCCTAGACCTTGTTGAAAGCCTTCCCACTAGAGTTGAGGCTGTTACAGCTGCAATGGGTAGACCATCATCATATTAAACTATATGGATTTAGAATGGGCGGCACGGTGGCCGACTGGTTCGAGCGTCAGCCTCACAGTTCTGAGGAGCCGGGTTCAATCCCCCGCCTGTGTGGAGTTTGCATGTTCTCCCCGTGCCTGCGTGCGTTTTCTCCGGGCACTCCGGTTTCCTTCCACATCCCAAAAACATGCATTCATTGGAGACTCTAAATGGCCCGTAGGTGTGACTGTGAGTGTGAATGGTTGTTTGTTTGTTTGTGCCCTGCGATTGGCTGGCAACCAGTTCAGGGTGTACCCCGCCTCCTGCCCGATGATAGCTGGGATAGGCTCCAGCACGCCCGCGACCCTAGTGAGGAGAAGCGGCTCAGAAAATGGATGGATGGATGGATGGATTTAGAATGGGATATCACTTAAAATCATATGTGAGTCAAGGCAGGTGAGCAACTACTTTTGGCATTATGGTGTACTTTTCATACAACTGGAAAGCCAAATAGTTTCCATATTAGTTGACATTATTCCCATCATGTTATACCCAAGAATGAGTTAAAATGCAACAAAGAGCCCTGAATGTCGCTGATTGTGTTACTGATGGGCCTGATGAATGTTCTCTCTCAGGGGTTTGAACCATCGTCTGTCCATTATCCAGGTCAGACCTCAGCGTCTCCGAGGAGTTGTTCTGAAACACGACATAGCGAATGAGATGTGACACTGTGCTATTTATACTGGCTGAGCAGGAGGAGATGCAAAAAAGTGCTCACCTGCTGCTTGATGAGGTCTGCTGGCTGTCCAAACCCACCGAGGAGGCTGTGTAATTTTCACCCTCGCATCCCAGGGACCCCTACCGCCCCATCAACACCAAACACCATCCTCTACCTCCTCCACCACCACCCTAGAGGCAGCCAAACACAGTGCATAATTATCCGGTGTGAACATTCTCCGCAGTGAGTGTATGTCTGTCACACATAGGGGTGTCATATTTCCACTCCTCGATGATGCTTTTGAGGACCTGCAACATGGCTACTGTGTTGATGGCTCTTTTGGAGCTTCTCTCCCACTGGAGTGTTTCTAAAAATAATGCTTTTTATCCCCATTCTTCAGATATCTAAAACAGAAAAGGATGGATGGGTGCACTGAATTCGGAAAAATTCTGCATTCGAAACACACAATCAATGAGGTCGTTTGCAGGATGAAACCAAGGTCAACACTGACAAGTATTTAGACAGAAAAGAACTGCTCATTATCCAAAGCATACCGCATCAAATTCCAGTGATCCAAAATTACCAATCATTGAGATTGAAACCAAGGTCAGCACTGAAAAGTATAGAGAACTATAACGACTAGCAGCCCAAAGTATACCACGCCACATGTCAAACTTGTTTGTTTTACACATGATTTGCCATACATGTCTACGCAAGGTCAGACAATCTACCTACTGCACTGGACTTAGACGTGGTCCCAGCAGGCGTAAGTTTAAACCGACTTTCTGCCACCAATTTGTCACTGGGCCAGGTGCATGTCAAAGGACAAACCCTCGTTGCACCGCTATGCCCAGCAACAAGCCTTGCGCTTACACATGCTTGATAAGACAGTTTTTGCATTCCGCCACAGATGCGCTCTCTATGAAAGTAGAACCATTAATGTTTGGATGGGTGCTCTAAAAGCTCATAAAAGCTTGGGTAGAATTCTGCACTTTAAATGTGCAAAACACCCAATCAGTGAAATTGAAACCAACCTAAATTTTAAAAAGTCTGGAGAAGAAAAGGAAGCGCCTGTAATCCAAAGCATACCATACCATGTGTCAAACATTGGAGGCAGTGCTGCAGCAGGAGCCATCTTGTTTTAATTTTACATGCAGAATATGTTTAAGTTTTATTTATTTTATTAAATACTTGGTTAATTCATGATGGTTGAGTACATTATAAATTATAACATTGAAAAATATCCTCATTTGAATTAATAAAATACAAACTGTTACCTATTTTACATGCACTTTTTAACGTCTACGTTTGAGCTTGAAAAATTTAGCACATACCGTAAGTTTTCCCGGCCCTGGACAAGATGGTAGAATCTAACGCCTGCCTGCTGAGAGGCAATACTAAACCACCACTTGTATAATGAAAACAGTATATTGAAACAGCTTGAGTTCCACCTTCGCAAACACATTCAGCCTGGCGTCACACAGGCCTCACTTCCCCTCGTAGCTGATGCCGCTAGGATTTACAACCCAATTCCAATGAAGTTGGGACGTTGTGTTAAACATAAATAAAAACAGAATACAATGACATTCAAATCATGTTCGACCTATATTTAATTGAATACACGACAAAGACAAGATATTTAATGTTCAAACTGATAAACTTTATTGTTTTTAGCAAATCATTAACTTTGAATTTTATGGCTGCAACACGTTCCAAAAAAGCTGGGACAGGGTCATGTTTACCACTGTGTTACATCACCTTTTCTTTTAACAACATTCAATAAACGTTTGGAAACTGAGGACATTATTTGTTGAAGCTTTGTAGGTGGAATTCTTTCCCATTCTTGCTTGATGTACAGCTTCAGCTGTTCAACAGTCCGGGGTCTCCGTTGTTGTATTTTACGCTTCATACTGCGCCACACATTTTCAATGGGAGACAGGTCTGGACTGCAGAGAGGCCAGTCTAGTACCCGCACTCTTTTACTACGAAGCCACGCTGTTCTAACACGTGCAGAATGTGGTTTGGCATTGTCTTGCTGAAATAAGAAGGGGGGTCCATGAAAAAGACGTTGCTTGGATGGCAGCATTTTTTCTCCAAAACCTGTATGTACCTTTCAGCATTAGTGGTGCCTTCACAGATGTGTAAATTACCCATGCCATTGACACTAACAAAGCCCCATACCATCACAGATGCTGGCTTTTGAACTTTGCGTCCATAACAGTCCGGATGGTTCTTTTCCTCTTTGGCCCAGAGGAAACGATGTCCATTATTTCCAAAAACAATTTGAAATGTGGACTCGTCGGACCACAGAACACTTTTCCACTTTGCATCAGTCCATCTTAGATGAGCTTGGGCCCAGAGAAGCCGGTGGCGTTTCTGGGTGTTGTTGATAAATGGCTTTTGCTTTGCATCGTAGAGTTTCAAGTTGCACTGACGGATGCAGCGCCGAACTGTATTTACTGACATTGTTTTTTTTAAGTGTTCCTGAGCACATGTGGTGATATCCTTTACACATTGATGTCAGTTTTTGATGCAGTGCCGCCTGAGGGATCGAAGGTCACAGGACTTCAATGTTGGTTTTCGGCCTTGCCGCTTACGTGCAGTGATTCCATATTCTTTGAACCTTTTGATGATATTAGGGACCGTAGATGATGAAATCCCTAAATTCCTTGCAATTGTATGTTGAGGAACATTGTCCTTAAACTGTTGGACTATTTTCTCACGCACTTGTTCACAAAGAGGTGAACCTCGCCCCATCTTTGCTTGTGAATGACAGCAATTCAGGGAAGGTCCTTTTATACCCAATCATGGCACCCACCTGTTCCCAATTAGCCTGTTCACCTGTGGGATGTTCCAGACAGGTGATTGATGAGCATTTCTCAACTTTCTTTTTTGCCATCTGTCCCAGCTTTTTTGGAACGTGTTGCAGCCATAAAATTCTAAGTTAATGATTATTTGATAAAAACAATAAAGTTTATCAGTTTGAACATTAAATAGCTTGTCTTTGTAGTGTATTCAATTAAATATAGGTTGAACATGATTTGCAAATCATTGTATTCTGTTTTAAATTATGTTTAACACAACATCCCAACTTCATTGGAATTGGGGTTGTAAGAGGAGGCAGCGGCCGTGTTTAAAAGCCAGACTGCGGCGGCAGGATTAATAATCGGTGAGGCAACAATTGGCCCGAGCTTGCGTCAGGTAATCAATGACACACAAAAAAAGCAAAGTGAGGCAGATGAGACGCTAGCAGAAAGGAAATGGAAAAAAACTCACTTGCTCTCTTTCCTCCACAAGGTGTAATGTGGTTAGAACTCACCTTGAATGGCTTGTTTTGGGACGTTCAATATATTTTAAATATACTGTGTATGATTCCATATTATATATGGAAGTGATCCCTAACCATGGCCGTTAGAGAATATCAGGTCTGCCGTGGGAAATTATTTAATTTCACATAAAGTGTTTTCAAAGTGTAAGCGAATGTCTTTAACCACTTTAAGAAGAGTGCTTTAACCAAAAACAACATCAAGTACATAAAATGATACTTCAAAATCTTTAAAAATCAAGCCGTTCTCTTTTCTCTCAAACACTGTGGACCTCTCCACTGAATGTGCTGAAACCATGCCCTGCCCAACTGTCAGCCGTCAATCAAATACCACTGCTACATCCTGAAAACATGGATGCGACTTTGTCGAGCATCTTTCTTATGCCTACACATAACTACATTTGAGGCGCAATATGTCAGCTTAAAGCCAGTGGCTGAAATATATCCACCAGTTTGTCGGGGAGCTTTTCAAAGCCGCGACAGCGAGGCACTCTAAAGCGGAAATGTCAGCGAGAAGCTCCTGTCCATGTGCTGACTGTCACGTAGAACTTGAACTTAAATGGTAAAAAAAACTATTTAATACTATCTCCACAACTGAGTGCTATAAAGTTCTCAATATTTGCACATTTTCAGCAATTAATTGTAACATGTATATAGAAATGTATTTAGAAACCGATTTACTGAATTTACAGGGTCTTTAATTGTTCTAAAAAAAAAATATTACAAATAATTTCTCTTTGTTCATCTATGTATGCCAGCAACCTGTAGTGAATTCTCTTTCACGAGATGGCAGAAGGTACAGTTACCCTGTTGCCATTCATAAAAAACAATAACTTTTTGTTCAACTAAACAGGCCCACATTTCACACTGATACTACTTTTAGCCTGCTACTTTCTGCATTTTGGTAAATAAACAAACCACTGCCTAATCATCCAATCAGATTTCTCTCATGTCATCCCTATGCCACACACAGTAGTAATGTGTGATACTATAATACTGATACCTAGTAAAAATGGGGTGAGTATTGCTGATATTTTTTAAAAGCTGAGGTGTTTTTATGCTTTTACTGAACAATATCACCACCAATTTCTGTATTGATCCTATTAACTAATGCCAGGTACTTTCTGCAGTTGAGAAAATACACAGTACCCATACAAGCCCACTATATCAGGACCACATCTCATTACAAGCACTGACCAATGGTACAATCAGATTGTGCGACAGTTATCGTTATGCTACTCACTACCACTAGGAGGCATATTTGTATGATATATTTGTCCATGATATGTGGTGAGGTGTTTCACGCTTATTCGGTTTGGGCTTTTAACCCGATTCTAATCGCAATACAAGGCTCCATGTAAACCAGGCAATGTCTCACAATAGGGGGGTTTACATGGCGCCTTCTATTCCTATTATAATCGGTTTAGAAGCCCAAACCGAATGAGCGTGTTACACCTCAGTTGCAATAAACAGGCCAAACCTAAATTGAATTTCATTCGGTTTCACAGGGGTGGAATATTCCTTCTGCCAATCCGATCAGAAGTAAAAACTTTTCATGTAAACCGTGAATGGGAATGGTGTCGGGGTGCGCTGTCTGCGCATGCTCTGTCTTGACGTGATTGCGCGGTGATCATCGTTTCCGCACAAAGTATGGCAGCTTCAGACCAGAGCTCGAATGCCAAAGAGATGTTATTTTTAACTACTTGTGACTTGTTTTTATCAAGCGGTTGTTTTCATAAAAGTGTAAAAACTATCCCAACTGCTGTACTAATTAGACGTCAGAACTCCATCTTGATAAATGACGTGATGTCTACATCGATGTATGCATGTCACACGGCTGTTCTGATTAAATGTAGTGCACATGTTTATGCCCAATCGGAATAGACACATAAACAGTTGACCAGAGATCTTCAGTTGGAATGATTTCAATTGGAATGACCAAAAAGTGTCCATCTAAACCCGGCTAATGTTTTTTGAAAGCTGCTTTCTTCCAAACCTGCCTGTGAATATTTTCATTCATCCATGTCATTTCATTCTCAGGGCATTGAATCCATCGCAACTGGGCTGTTCTGTTTGTCTTAGAAAGCGTTTCACCTCTCATCCGAGCAGACGTCATCATTTCATGCAACACGTCTTAGATAGGACACACTAGCCCAAAACGGTTCAACCAACTCTGTGTATTTGTTTGGATCCACCGTCTCAGATAAGAGAAGCCCTTCGATTTTACATGTATGGCCACGAGCCAGCAGAAGGTTAAAAAGACGTCTCCCTCGCCTCCTGCAGTCCAACAAGCAAGGACTCGGCAGCAAAACACGGATTAGGTGGAGATTATTAAATGTCAGATCTTAAAACGAATACTTTTTACAGCCTCAGTGAATCAATACTACTTATCTTTGATAAAAGAGGCCCGGGCAGGCAGGCAGATGTGCCAGCGTGGCAGGGGCAGACGCATCTCGCCGTCTCCCACCAAACAATACCGCTACTAATCTCGTTGGGAGATCCCGGAAGAATGTACTGGAAAGGGATTGTTTTGATGTGCTCGTTTCTTTGCGATTGTGGTCAAAAGTCCAATGTGAACGGGAAAATGATCAGGCGCTTTTATCAAGGTGGAATCATTTTTAATCCGATGACATGGGGTTTATCTATCAGAGGAAAACAGGATGACCCAATAATCAAAGCAGAAAATTTATAATATTATTATACTATTAAAGAAAATATATGATACTGTATATCATATATTATAAAATTACATTATATAGAAAAACATAATAAATATACTATGCATTAATACATTATTCCAAGTGCAGTCTATTTATTGTATATTTAAATATGTAATTTATTTAATACATTTTAATAGTAAAAAATAGTGCTACTATAAATTTATTATTAACATTGTATTCATAATCGCTGTGGATGCCACATCCATGCTTTTATCTCAAGTACACTTGACTATTGTCAAGGAGGTCAGAGCATCCATCCATCCATTCATCCATTTCCTGAGCCGCTTATGGTTGCAGGAGTGCTGGAGCCTATCCCTGCTATCATCGGGCAGGAGGCGGGGTACACCTTGAACTGGTTGCCAGCCAATCGCAGGAGGTCAGAACATGTTACTCCAATTTTAAACTCTATAAATAATTAAATGGTTTCGGTCTTCAATACATGAAATAAATGCTAATGGAATATAAACCCAGTAGGGCTGTGCGATCTACAGACTCAAATAGTGGAGTACAGAGTCCAAAATAAACATAGTGAAGCAGCATTTAACTGTTATGCTGCACACAAATAGAATAAATTGCCAACAGAGGTCAAGTCAGCTCCAAGTGACAAAGTTTTTAAGTCAAGTCCAGATTAAAAACTCATACATACAAAGGAGCTCTTTTAAAGCATTTTAAAGTAATTTTTAAAAATCATTTTCTTGCACCGGTATTTAAAAAAAAAAAAATAGTAAACTGTCTTTTATTTCTGTATGTTGTTTTTAAATCTTTTTTGATCTTTGTTTTTAAATGCTTTTAAATGTACTTTTTATTATGCAAAGCACATTGCATTTATTATTTGTGCAGAATATTACATCTGTGCTTTTATGCAGATGATGTGGTCCTTTGGCTTCATCAAGCCGCGATCATCGACTCTCGCCGGAGCGGTTCACAGCCAAGTGTGAAGTGCTTTTGATGAGAATCAGCATCTCCAAATCTGAGACCATCCTGCTCAGTCGGAAAAGGGTCAATTGCCCTCTACGGGTCGAGGAAGACATCCTGCCCACAAGTGGAGGAGTTCAAGTACCTTGGGGTCTTGTTCTCAAGTGAGGGAAGAATGGAGTGGGAGATCGACAGGCGGATCAGTGATGCGGACCTGTATCGGTCTGTCGTGGTGACGAAGAAGCTGAGCCTCAAGGCGAAGCTCTCGATTTACTGGTCGATCTACGTTCCTACCCTCACCTATGGTCACGATCTGTGGGTCGTGACCGAAAGCACAAGATCGCAGATACCAGCGGCCGAAAGGTGTTTCCTCTGCAGGGTCTCTGGGCTCTCCCTTTGAGATAGGGTGAGAAGCTCGGTCATCCAGGAGTGGCTGCTGCTCCTCTGCATTGAGCAGAGCCACATGAGGTGGTTCGGGAATCTGGTTAGGATGCCTCCTTGATGCCTCCCTGGTGAGGTTTTTCGGGCACGTCCAAACGGGAGGAGGCCCCGGGGACTTTTTTTTGGCTACTTAATACTATTTTGGTGGATTTAATCACACTCATTGCCTTGATCCAGGATCTACTCTTAAAATGACAAAATGCCCTCTGACAAACTGTGAGTCTCAGCTGCTGGTCCCGTACTATTGTACGTATTCTTACTATGGAACTTTACTTTCCTATATCAAGATTACAAGTTTCAGAAATGCCTGATATTAACAGCAATTATTGTGCAGAACTATGTGCTTTCTCAGAATCCGCAGGCAGTACATCCTCTCTGGGCCTTTTTGAGGACAGAGTTGATGTTGATCACCCACTTCAGGTCCTGAGAGACTGTAATTCCCAGGAACTTGAAGGTCTCGACGGTTGACACAAGGCAGCTGGACAGCGTAAGGGGCAGCTGTGGCGCAGGATGCCTCCTGAAGTCCACGATCATCTCTACAGTCTTGAGCGTGTTCAGCTCCAGGTTGTGTCGGCCGCACCACAGCTAAAGCCGCTCCACTTCCTGTCGATATGCAGACTCGTCACCGTCTTGGATGAGGCCGATGACAGTGGTGTCATCTGCAAACTTCAGGAGTTTGACAGCTGGGTGAGGTGCAGTCGTTCGTGTAGAGAGAGAAGAACAGCGGAGAGAGAACACAACCTTTGGGTGCCCCAGTGCTGATGCTACATGTGGATGAGGTGGTCTCCCCCAGCCTCACCTTCTGTGTCCTGCCCGTCAGAAAGCTGTAAATCCAGAGATCTATTGAAGATCTGTGTGAAGACTGGAGCGAGCTGGTCCACGCAGACTTTGAGGCAGGATGGGGACACATGGTCTGGGCCTGCCGCTTTGTTAATCTTTTGTTGTTTGAAGATGCGTCTCACATCCTGTTCGTGGCTGGTTAAGGCAGAAGTCAGAAGTGTGATGGTGGTCGGTGGTGCGGTTGGGTGGGTGTGGGGTGTGAAAGTGTCATTTTAAAATCTGCAGTAGAAGGTATTCAAGCCGTTGGCTAGTGTGCTATTGTTCTCAGCTTGGGGTGATCGTCGCTTGTAATTGGTCAGCGATTGGAATGCATGCCAGACTGATTTAGAGTCATTGGCGCTAAACTGTTTTTCCAACTTTGCTGCATAGTTCCTCTTTGCAATGTTAATTTCTTTAGTCAGCTGGTTTCTAGCTCGATTATACAGGGCCCTGTCCCCTCTTTGATATGCGTCCTCCTTAGCTTGGTGAAGTTGCTTAAATTTGGCAGTGAACCACGGCTTGTTGTTATTGAATGTGCAAAATGATTTTGGTGGTACACAAACCTCTTCACATAAACTAATATAGAATGTGACAGTGTCCGTATGCTCATCCAGGCTGCCAGCTGAATTTTCAAAGACACTCCAGTCTGTACAGTCTAAACAGCTTTGAAGTTCTATCTTTGCTTCATTGGTCCACTTTTTCACTGTTTTCACTGTAGGCTTCACGCATTTAAGTTCTTGTCGGTATTAAGTGAATTAAGCTGTGATCAGACGAGCCCAGTGCTGCACAAGGTTTGGCACAGTATGTGTTATTTAGCGTAGTATAGCAGTGGTCTAAAATGTTATTTTCCCTGGTGGGACAGTCGATGTGCTGCTTGTATTTAGGGAGTTCGTGGTTGACTTTAGCTTTCTTAAAAGTCCCCAAAAATAAAGAGGGGTGAGTCCGGGTGTTTTTTTTCAATTTCATTTACTTGTTCGGCGGCCGACTGGTTAGAGCGTCAGCCTCACAGTTCTGAGGACCCGGGTTCAATCCCTGGCCCCGCCTGTGTGGAGTTTGCATGTTCTCCCTGTGCCTGTGTGGGTTTTCTCCGGGCACTCCGGTTTCCTCCCACATCCCAAAAACATGCATGAATTGGAGACTCTAAATTGCCCGTAGGCATGACTGTGAGTGCGAATGGTTGTTTGTTCCTATGTGCCCTGCGATTGGCTGGCAACCAGTTGAGGGTGTACCCCGCCTCCTGCCCGATGACAGCTGGGATAGGCTCCAGCACGCCCGCGACCCTAGTGAGGAGAAGCGGCTCAGAAAATGGATGGATGGATGGATTTACTTGTTCGGTGAGCATTAGGAGTGCGGCGTTCGTGTTAGCTTGAGGCAGAATGTAGACACCAGCGAGAATGAATGATGCAAACTCACGAGGAGAGTAGAATGGATTACAGTTCAAAAACAGTGACTCCAAATGCGGGCTGCAGTGTGTGCTGAGCTCCGTGACGTCCGCACACGTTGATATACAAGCATATCCCGCCGCCTTTTGTTTTCCAGAAAAAAACATTACAATATTACACATTATTAACAATGTAAATAACTATAAATAAATGTGTACATATTTGAGTACCATATTATCTTTTATAATAAAATATTATTTCTATTTATTCTATTTAAAATGATTGTAAAAACTAGAATTATATTTCTAAATAGTATACTTTTCCATATGATGCATTTCAGTAAGTTTCTTAAACGTTTTTGAAATTGGCCACTTGATGAAGTGCACTTGCACAATAATGTACTTTTGACATTCTCATGCAAGAAAATAGTGTAACGGGTATTTTAGAAACAAAGTTCTGCACCATTTTTAAATATCTCAATGAATGTGTCAATCAAAACTAAACATTATGGTTTCTATAAATGTTGTGTGTGTGTGTGTGGGGGGGGGGGGGGGGGGTGTCTAAATATGAGAGTATTTTTCTGTCTTTGGGCGACACACTGACAGTTCCCATCAATTTCTCCCCAAGTCCAAATTGGACTCAGTGACCTACAAGTGCATATTTAATACGCCACATGAAGCAAGAAAAGGCCTGTGCAAATCGTAGCCTTCTGTTCTTATTACTCAGCGTTCTGCGGTCTTTCTCACAAATAGCTGCAGTGGTAAAAAAACTATTTTCCCAAAGGTGCCCTGATTGACATGTGAAAATACTGATGTAAACAAACCAATCAGAAGGCCTTGTGTTGATGGCGGCCTGAGGTCCGCCACGCCTCATCTCAGTTTTTTGAATTACTGCTCCAAAAAGCTCTCTGAAGTTTGGAGAGCCCACCGACTGCCAGCGAGTGTGCTTCATTACCTTTCATTCTCACTGTGTGTGTGTGAGTGTGTGTGTTGATGAATTTGTAGTGCACCCTCGCCGCCTTCATCCAAATCATAATTACAATGTAATATCACGCGTAAGGCAGCGCCCCTGCTGTTTTTTTCTCTTCCTCATCTCTTCTATGAATATCAAATGTTGTCACACTGGGCTCTCAAAGCTGCGCAGCTACTTGCCAGGCACACCGCTTGTGTGTGTGTGTCTGTCTGTGTGTGCGTGCGCGTACGTGCGTGCGTATGCTTGTGTAGGTCGCAGAGACACAAAGTGTTCCGGTTTGTCTGTATTTTGTTCCGTGCAGTTGCCATGTGTTCTGACGTTATACAGAGGTCCGAAATGTTCCAGTCTCTTGAGAGTACGGAGCACGGTCGTAGGCCTGTCACAATTCGACTTATCCTTCGATAAATAAAACGGACACAATAGTTTTTCCGGATTCGATACTCGATGGTGAGTTGAGTTGTTGTGTCATTAGCCGCAAGTGGGCTCGTGGGACGCCGGCAGGCCGGTTTTGGCTCCGTCCATTACTCCACATCCTGCACACAAAAGAGTCACTTTAGGGAAAGTTAACTTTTTATTATTTTAGCTAGCCCGCGAGCTAACAAGGTAAGGAGCTAAACGGCTCGTTCCACCACGGCGACGTCGTTTAAAATGTCAGCACCTCGCTGTGAATTGTTGTGTGCTGGTCCCCAATTAACACACACATGGGATAGTTAACTGTGCAAACAAATCTTCAGTTGTTCAACCCCAATTATGCACAAACCGTGGACTAATTTTTTGTTTCCATAGATTGTTGCTTTCTATTGCGCAAGGTGGTGGTGCTGATGAATTGGTGAAAGGGCTGCTCTCCTTCCTTATGATAATACATTGCATGTGGATGACTAAGCATGCCATTGACTTTTTTTGTTTGGATTATTTTCAGGCATTATTTCTCTTGTGCAAAGGTGGCAGTTATCATTCATAAATGAACCCTTGATGTCTACAGTGCATGGCAAAGTGTATTGAGGATCATTTATTGACATATTTTCTCCATTGTTGTTAGTGTGTTTATCTCGACCGATGCGTTCAATGCAGCGTGGTTTTTATTGTTTCTGGCGGTCATGTTTTGGTGTGGGTAAAATGCGAGCAAAAACACAGATTTGGAGCTTAAATTAAAACTGATGCAGACTAACATGGTAACCTCTGAGCCAGTTTGACGCTTGATAGAAAGCCAGGGTGTTCATAATCATGTATATTTTTGTCTATGGGTCGTGTAAGGAAAAAAAAAAAAATAATAAATAAATCAATTTGTGCACATTCGTAAGGTGCTGCCGCTGCCTGTACTCCCTTGGGAGCAAAGCAAATTAATTTGCGACTCTCACAAATTGATTTTGCAATCACAGCATTAGATAAATAACCGAACGCGATAAATACAGTTATTATCTCTTAGAGGTGTAATTAGTGCAAAAGAGTGAACTTGATTCCCCACAACCCCTGAAAGTTAGGCAACCAATAAAATTGACATTAGTGCAAAACCCCTCTAAAATGAGCCTCAAAGACGATAGCAGCATTCCCACAAGGTGGTGATGTATCTTTACCCGTTTGTGCAATGTGATTCTGAGTGATTTTAAATGTTACTTGAAGCACCACAAGGCATGCACTGATGGTTACTTGTCTGCTCATTAATGCACTTTGACAGTATTTATGCCTGCCTCTGTATTGTAAGTGAGGCATGGTTTATTCATGGCTAATCAAAGTGTTGGGAAAAATAATGTAAGATTTTATGCTTCTTTTAATTGTATTTCTATTTTTTTACGCTGGCTGAAGCGGAGTCTGGAGAGCACCGAGAGGCTGTTTTGGAAGGTTTTAGTGGATACAGACGTTACTTGCGTTGGTCCACGTGGAAATGCAATTACAGTGCGGACAAACATGCTTAACAACTGCTAATTAGCATTAAACGTGGAATTACTTCATTACAGGGCTCTACTTTAAAACTATCGCTTAATTATACAATGCTGTATTACTGCAACTTTCCTGACTTCAGTGCAGGGTGTGAGAGTTACAGAATGTAAGAGTTGATGGTAGTCTGTCTTTATAGGATGTGTGCCCTGCTTCTAATTGCCGATCAGTCCACCGTCCAGTCTGTATTTGGCCCCAAGTCAGATCCAGATCCCGGCAGCTCTGAACGTGATAAGCGATATACCGAATGGATGGATTAGTTCTAGTCACTGTGTTTGTTTCTATTGTGCAAGGTGGTAGTTACAGTATCATGAATGAGTGATAAGAGACGAATCATATGACAGGCTCAATGTACTTTTTTTCTCTCTTTTTTTTTTTTAATTTCTAATCGTTCGCTGTTATTGGCCAGGTCGTCATTGTTAATGAGACCTGACCTACCTAGTTAAATAAAGGTTAAATGAAAATGAAAAATATTATTATATTGTGCCAGGTGGCTGTTATCATTCATAACCGGCTGACGGAACCGGGGCATTCAATCATGATGCGTACATGGCATAAACCTTTTTGTATTCAATTTCTTACTTTTAGTATATACTTGTGTCATTCTAGTCATTTCTATTATGCGAGTGTTTTCACATTAACCTGTAACATTGTTGTGTTATTGTCCCTTTACCAATATTGTACTGAGCAGCCAGAAGGGAAACATGCACCATTAGTGATTCTACAATATAAGCACAATTTTCTTATTTGCCATTGCTGTTACAACACAAAACGCCAAAGAAAAAGCAGCACACACTTGTGTAGCTACTCCTTTAGGTGCTAACTGAGTTCAAATCTCACCAGATCTGAATTTTTTTGTACAACTTTTGAGGAAGATTGTCTCAGCATTTAACTTTGAGCTTTAACGTTTAGCTTAAGCTAGTGTGTCATCGTTTTTGTTTGTATAGGAAAGGAAGATATTTAGGACCTTTTTAGCTTCAAGTGGCATACTTCCTAATTCCCAGCAGTATTTGAACCTCCAACACTTCTTTTGTGTTTTCATTTTATGCCTCTCCATCTTGGATGGAAACTATAGTGTGTTGCCTCTTGTGGCCTGCATTTAAAATTAATAAAATGTAAAAGTTCAATTTCACCACTTCTCACCATGCTGAGATTTTTTATTTTTATTTTTTTTGTATTTTTTAAAATCCGCCCTGCCAAATAATACTTAAAAGAAATTTGCACCATGCTGCCAAATTAGCAAGTGACAATTGTTTTTACCATCAGCTGAAGTGGGAAGCCCAGTGTAGGCCGTGATGGGCTCCAAGTGGAATGGAGCACCCCGTGATTCACGGCTCACTCTAAATGTAAATGAGACGGTTTCAGGAGTGCGCTGGTCACGAGGCAACAGACGCACTGATGGCACATGCCAATGTCATATACAAGACTTTTTAATGGCGTTGAGGGGCCATTCGCTGAGGCTGAAAAGGGTGCTGACAACACTTTCAAACATGCTATACTCACATGCATATACACTACAGGGTGGCAAAAAGTAGATACAGTGAACTCTCTCATATTCACTGTTTGGTATTGGAATATTCACATACCATACCCATCTTGTGCGCCAAGGAACTATGTTGAAGAGAGTTGAGGAGCTTCATTTAGACCAAGGCAGTGCTTTGCCTCCATCTTGTGGCATCTTGGTGCCAAGAATCAATGATGTGAATGAAGGAGCTTCATTTAAACAAAAGTAGTGCTTTACCACCAGGGCCGGCTCGCCCACTGGGCGAGTTTATCAAATGCTAAGGGCGACGTGGCCTCTCGCGGGGAAAAAATGGGTAAAGATGTATCTTCAATATACTGCACAGTAATTATAGTTAAACAAATTAACTCTTAATTTCAAGTAAAAATTGTCAACTTTTAGGAAAGAAAGAGGGTTTACATGGCAATTAATATAAACAATTAATTAAATAAGACAAGAGGATCTATGTGAAATAGTTTGAAATCAGCGTTCCTCCCCGGAACATTAAAGCAACGCACCCTGCCACTGATAATAGCAACTCAGACGTAAACAAATGTCGCTAGCAAGTACAGAATGGGGCATCGACGCTTCGTAAAGGTTGCAAGGCTGCTGGAACGGAACATATTGTGCAAAACTAAATCATCCACACAATCCCGAACAGTAAGGCCCTGTTTCAAGATCAGAGACAAAGATAGGACTAAAATAATGCCATGATTGAAGAATTCATTTGAATGAATCTATCCATCCATACATCCATTTTACCTCACTGTAAAATATTTCATATTAAGGGCAATAAGAACATGGATATACATGACTAATTTAATGTTAAAACAACAGCGACGGCTTTATTTATCTTCATTGTGGAGAAATGTGAAAAATAAGTAAATCTAAGGTTGGTGCTAGATGTTGTAGTAATTAAAACCGTGCGTTGGGTTTGTTACTACCTACAGTTATTTACAATAGCGTATTTTCCCAAAACTTTAATCCTAAATCTAAAGGCAATTAATGCACCTTGGCAAGTGACTAAATGATAAAGGGATGCAATTTGTAGATGAACTGTCAAACTAAACTCCTGAATGCCAAAACGAAGGAATAAAAAAAAAAAATCAACTTGTTTCGTAAGCATCTGTAAATTGCCCATGGGGCGGGGGCAATTGGGCGCCATATAAAATCTCGCCAAGGACGCCACAATGGGTAGGGCTGCACCAATTTACCACGAAATGATGGCCTCTATAGGCAATTATAAAACTTTATGGGATTTTTGCTATTCTCTGCGAGTCTCCGTCCCAATCCAGGAGGATGAATAGCAAATCCTTCCTTCCTTCATTATTTTCTTTTATACATCCTTGTTTTGTTCTTGCCATTCTTCCTTCATCCCTTTCTTCTTGCCTTCCTTCCATCCTTCCTTCAATTCTTACTTCCTTTAGAACGTACAATCCTGTCTTCCTTTAATTAATTTTAAAAGCGTAAACTTACTTGTTCAAGTCGGTTAATCCTCAAAAGAGGCTCTGCTAAAATAAGAAAAAAATTAATGAAAAACGAAAAAAATTAAAAGAAATGCATGTCTCCTTAATGTAAATACAACAAAAATTTTAAATAAAGCTTGACTGTCATTTTTAAAATAGGCTGTTACTGTATATCCTTCGAAAAACATACATTTTCTTAAAAGGTCTTCTTGCGTCAAAATAACCATTTTTGTTCGGCTGTTTTATGCAGCAGAACCAGTGGCATAGGGGTGCCCTCCTAAATGAGCTATTGTACCCCCCAAATGAGTTGTGCCCTGCCACAGGTCCCTGCAGTGTAGTGTTTTTGTGCTAACCTTTATATACTGTATACAGTGGTGCCTTGAGATATGAGTTTAATTCATTCCGTGTCCATGCTCATAACTCAAAACACCCTTCTCTCAAATTATCTTTCCCCATTGAAATGAATGAAAATGCCATTAATATGCCACCTCCTCCCCAGAAAAAAAGTTTTTTGTTTTTTTAATGAAGACAATTGCACTCTATAATATTGTACTTTATAAAAACACAGAAAATGTAAATAATTAAATAAAATGTAAAGCATTAAACAGTTTGTGACTCATTATTGAATGCTGCTGCCAATTCAGTGTGCTGTACCTTCTGGTGTGCCCGCTTTGGCCACCGGGAGGAATTACTGTATAGTACAGCAATGCAGACAAACGAAGAATAGATTTCTGCCATACCGCTCAATAAGTTGCTGTAATATTAATCTTTTTTTTTTTGTCAAGGATGAATATAGACCCGTGGAAAAAGTTATGTCCATATGTGTTGTTCCATCATATGCGTTCAAATATCCGTTTCTTAAAGGGTTTGTCGATGCTAACTGTTAGTATGTCAGTGCCCTTTTCGTCGTTGTTTGTTCACATTACGCTAGCGGACTTTCCTAAGGCAAAGCTGTGGTCGTTTTACATAAACTATGTGTAATTCTCTTTATTTTTACCATAAACGTCAACTAGAAGTGGGATTAAACAACATGAAACCTCTCCTTTTTTTATTAAATGTATGCTGACTCAACTCTTCTAAAAGCTCAGCCATGTGCTTAATTTATCCAATGCCCACCATCCAATATGTGTTCTATAATGCTTAATGTTGAACGTGTGTGTGTGTGTGGTTTGATTGTTGAACTATAACATTTTATTTCTAATGGGGGTTGGCTTCTTTTTACACTTGTATGGCATTTGAGAATATTTTTATAAAACTTTTATTATTCATAATTTTTCCCATGGGACATATGTCATTTCTTGATGAGGTAAAAAGGTGATGTACAAATGTTTATTTTGGTAATAAAATAATCATATATTCTCTTAAATTATATTATTCATAATTCATTACATTATAATTGTTTACCAATTACTTAAATCATTACAATACATAAATTAGGTAAATGAATAAAAATTAATACAATACATTTTTAATTAACTATTTGAAGGGGGAAAAAAATCTGCAATATTAATGCAACACATATTTCAGTACTTTTGGTAATGTAAATGCTCAGGGGGCCTGATCAAAGAACAGAGTGGGCCCTTGGGTAGAAGCTCGACTGTTTTTATCCTGATGTTCCAATCAGCATGATGTGTTTTTCAAGAAACAATCAGAACAACATCACAGCACTAACGCTGCAGAGGAGACAAGCATGCACGGTCGTCACCTTAACTTCAGGTTAGGGTTCTAGAGGTCCTGCTGGGCGGAGGATGGTAGGTTGGGGCTGACGGGGGTGTTCCGGAAAGGCGTGCTATATATTTTTCTGTGCAGTCCAGAGGGGAACACGTTGGGTCCTGGCGGCAAGCAGATAGAAGGGAGTTGAATGGCAGAAACACACTCACATGCTGAGGGCATCGTCCCGCAAACTGTCAGTCTGTAACTGTAAGAGCATCTTCACTCAGAAGAGCCTCAGCTTTAAGTGTGTAGAATTGGCAACACAAACCAGCCTGTAGCTACTCCTTGAAGACTCAAAAACATCAGACACACAACAGAGGTAACAAATGTAAATTATTGTAAAAACTTTATTACTGATATAGACGTACCTATATCTGCAGCACATATACAGATGGAACCAGATGTTTGCAAACACTATATAAAAAGACACTTTTTCCCCTCACTGTCTGACATGAAATCATACTTTTCCAAACAAAACGTTTATTGCGTTAGGTCAATTGGGATTATCAAAATCATTTCTATTTGCTAAATGCCAGAATGATTAGCGAGAGAGAGAGATAGGGGGAATTTACATTACTTTCTTCATATTCAGATGTTTATGTACAGTAAGATAATTATTTACACAGTTTGGGAGAACCCAGATTATTATCATTTCTTTGGAAGCTTCTGATCGGTTTATTGACAACATCTGACTTAATTACAGACGTGGATGTATTTGAACAAGGCACACCTGAAACGCACTGCTTCCTTGTTTAACATCACGGGGAAGTCGCAAGAAATCAACCAAGCTATCAGGAAGAGAATTGTGGACTTGCACAAGCCTGGTTCATCCTTTGGTGTGATTTCCAGATGCCTGAAGGTGCCACGTGGCTCTGTTCAAACACCATGGAAATGTCCAGCCATCATAATGCTAAGGAAGGAGAATGGTTCTGTGTCCCAGAGATGAATGTGCCGTGGTCCGAAATGTGCATATCAACCCAAGAACAAAAGCAAAAGACCTTGTGAAAATGCTGGCTGAACCTCGTAAGTGTTTCATTGTCCACAGTGAAAGTACTGTACAGACATGGTTCGACAGGCCACTCTGCCAGGAAGAAACCATTACTCCAAAATAAACAGTTTACAGATTACAGTTTGCACATGCATACAGGGTCAATAACCTTCATTTTTGGAGACATGCCCTGTGGTCTGACAAAAGTCAAATTGAACTGTTTGACCATAATGAGCATCGTTATGTTTGGTGGAAAAAGGGGGACGCTTGCAAGCCTGAGATCACCATCCAGACTTTGAAATTCGGGGGTGCCAGCATCATGTTGTGGGGTTGTTTTTCTCCAGAAGGGACTGGTGCACTTCACAAAATAGATGGCTTCATGAGGAAAGAACATTAAAGGTCCCATATTTTGGCCGTTTAGGCCTCCATAGGGTGACTCTCTAACATAGACTTAATATAAATGTCAATTTCATTTAAAAAAAAAAAAAAAAAAAAAAAAACCTTGGTTTTGTCATACGAGTGTGCAGAAAAAGCCCCTCTGACAGCTACTTCTGTTTGACCCAGTTTTGTATCCGCTTTATCCATACTTGGCTAAGACTGCCCCCTTTCCTCTGATTAGTTGGCTCTGTGTAGAAGACTCACTTCTAAGAAAATCAGGAAAGGTTTAGTCTGATTTCATGTCAGACAGTATGAAAAAAAGGTCTTTTTATACAGTGGATGTAAACATCTGGTCAACAGAATGGCTCTGACTCATTTCTTTTGGTCACATCACCAATTGTTTCTTGGTGGGATTTGTGGATCCTAACTGCCCTATGAGCCAATGAAAATATTGCAGGCATATTCAGTCACTGCGGCACTTTTAGATGACTGGATCTGCCTCACAGATCTGGAGAGCCAGGTTCAAATTCATGGAGTTTGCATGTTCTCCCCCATGCCTGCTTGGGTTTTCCTGGTACTCCGGTTTCCTGCCACCTTCCAAAAACATGCATGGCAGGTTAATTGAAGACTGTAAATTGCCTTTAGGTGTGAATGTTTGTTTGTCTATATGTGCCCTGCAATTGGCTGGCGACCAGTTCAGGGTGTACCCAGCCTCTCGCCCAGAGTTAGCTGGGATAGGCTCCAGCATGCGCGTGACCCTTGTGAGGATAAACGGTACGGAGAATGGATGGATGGATATTCAGTCACTTTACCAATTGTTGCATGGTGGGATTCTGGGCGTGTCATCCCAACTGCTCCACAAGCCAATTAAAAAAAAATGGTGGCATATGTGGTCCTGCCACTGCTTTTTTTTACGAGACTTATTTTAACAAGATCATCCTCAATGAACAGTATTAAAAAAAACTCAACCTCTTTTTATATTTGAATGACGGTTAAGAGAACATATAGCATACCTGTCACGTTTGGGGTTTGGTCGAAGGCAAGGAAGGCAAGGCAAAAACATGGAGGACCCAAGTGCAGGGAAGCAGGGAGGCAACGCAGTAGTGCAGTCGTATATGAAAAATTATATTTAATTCAAAAAACAAAGGAAAACAAATATCATGAAAAAGTCTAAATGCTAAATTAACAAAGTCCAAAATCTAAACACAAAGTAACAAAGAAACACTTGAGTAAACCCAAAACAAGAAAGAAGACAGGACTGGTGAAATAACTGAGCGACAACTGGTGACTATGACTTGGCACAGACAGAGACAATGACACCTGACAATGACATACTGCAAAGACACGTGACAACGACAATGAACCGACAAGAACTGCTAGAAACCAGGGAACTAAAGACAAATAGATTGATGAGACTACGAGGAACACCTGGACAAGACACGAGTGGCTGGAGAGAGCTGATTGGTCGACGAGAAAAGGTGGACACAACAACCAAATGAGCACACGACAAACATGGAACACAGGAAAACATGGAACAAAACTAAACACAACCCAAACCAAAACACAGACCATGACAATACCTCACAAGATCGCAGTTTGGTAAGCAGAGACTTGACTCTCCAAAGTGTTTTGCTTTTTTCTTGGCTTTTCATTAACAGTGGTTCACTTATTATACACTTGTGTGACAGTTAAGAATATTGAGACACAATTGCCTGTTTTACATATGTAAAAAGAGAAAACGATTACCCCAAAAAATGCATGTAAAGTAAATAAACATTTTTGGAACAAATCATTTTGATTTAGAAATTCAATTCTGATGTATCCATCAATAAATTTTAATCGACAATGGAAAACAAAAGTGTGGCGTCCTCGGGGTACCATATTTTTTTGATGGTGACAACGTTTAATCCAAATGTATGCAGCTCAGGTGGAGCTCTGGAGGGTCAAGGACGGTGTGGGATTTGCAGCCCAGGGAGGGCACAGAGCTGTAAACAGAGACACCGCTTACCTGCCAATCACATACCCGTCACTGCACAGGTCTGAAATATCCACAGTCAGCAGGCCTGTGTGTGTGTGTGTGTGTGTGTGCTTACGTCTGTCTATGCCCTTGTGTGTGTGTATGTGTGTGTCTTTTGAGTCTTTGTCAGTGTATGAGCGTGAGTTTGTCATTTTGTCTGTCTTTGTGTGTGTGTGTGTCTGTCTTTGTGAGTCTGCATGTTTGTGTGTTTGTGTCTTTGTATGTGTGCATACGTGTCTGCATTCATGTATGTGTTTGTGTGTCTGCGTCTGTGTGTGTATCTGTGTGTCTTTGTCAGTGGATGTGTTTGAATCATTTTCTGTCTTTGTATGTGCCTTTCTGTTTCTTTGTGTGAGTGTCTGTCTTTGTATGAGTGTGTGTCTGTGTGTGTGTCCATCCAGAGTGTTTTTGACCTCCAGGGTGAATGAATCTGCAGTTCCAGAGCTGGCTCTTGAGTGGCGTCGGCTTCTTCGTCCTCCTCTATCACGATCAGCCCGTTAGCTCTAATGAGAAGCGACGTATTGTCCTTCCGTCACTTCATTCAGCTGCCATGTTGGCGACTAAATTGCTTTCTTAGCCGCTGGGCGATGAAGGACAAAATAAGATGTCAAAAGAGCACGTGAGAGGCTCCTCGTATTTTAAATGTACAGCAGAACAATAGACAGGCAGCCTCCATTAATGTCTATGTTCAGTATGAATGGATGACATCTCAACATGTCCAAAATGAGAGCTACATTACATTAAAGTACACAGGGGCTTTTGTAGTGTTAGCTGCTTGTGTAAGATGATAATTTAATACTGCAAATGTAGGCTATTTGTAGACTCACACACGCTTCCCCACAGGCCAACAAAGACAGACTAATTAAAGCTGAGATACTCTATACACAAGTGTCATGTCGCCAGAGGTGGGTAGAGGAGCCAAATATTGTTCTCAAGTAAGAGTAGTGTTACTTTAGAATAATATGACTCAAGTAAAAGTAAAAAGTAGTCATCCAAATATTTACTTGAGTAAGAAAGTCCATCCATTTTCTGAGCCGCTTCTCCTCACTAGGGTCGCGGGCGTGCTGGAGCCTATCCCAGCTGTCATCGGGCAGGAGGCGGGGTACACCCTGAACTGGTTGCCAGCCAATCGCAGGGCACATAGAAACAAACAACCATTCGCACTCATATTCACACCTACGGGCAATTTAGAGTCTCCAATTAATGCATGTTTTTGGGACGTGGGAGGAAACCAGAGTGCCCGGAGAAAACCCACGGAGGCACGGGGAGAACATGCAAACTCCACACAGGCGGGGCCGGGGATTGAACCCCGGTCCTCAGAACTGTGAGGCAGACACTTTATCCAGTCGCCCACCGTGCCGCCGCATAAACATCAAATACACAAACACACCTGCCACCATTTAAATTTTTAACTGCCCAAAAACTAACAACACATACATTTGGCCCTACAGAAACATTATTTGTTTTATTCGCTTAAATGACTTCATGAAGATGCTGTTTGCCGAATAGACTTATTGCTTGCGTGTGACACCACAGGGATAGTGCTAATTTTGCCATATCCACTGCCAAAACAACAATAGAAACATCTGCAATTTACCGCAAGGTGTTTTTTCAGTTCAAGGTGTACCCCACCTCGTGCCCGCAGTTAGCTGGGATTGGCTCCAGCACCCCCGCAACCCGAGTGAGGATAAGCTGTGTAGAAAATGGGTTGATGGATAGTCACTTTAAACTGCTTACATTTCTTGAGGAATCTGCACCATTTGCACAATTGTCACTGTACCAGATTATTGCAATACTCGTCAAACTGCACTAAAATGCTTGAAGACTCCTTTGCACAATTGTCATTGTATCAGCATTACCACATTACTGATAACCTTTCATTGCTTAATGACTGTCTGTCTTAAAAGTATATTTGTCACAGAGGCAGAGGTTGTCGTACTAGACCGGCTCCAACTACCGGAGACAAATTCCTTGTGTTTTTGACATACTTGGCAAATAAAGATGATTATGATTCTTGTATGTTTTTATAAAGTACAGTAATATGAAGTGATATTTTTCCTCATTAAAAACACCAACAATTTTTGTTGTTTTTGGGAGGAAAGGCTGGAATAATGGCATTTCCATTCATTTCAATGGGAAAAGATTATTCGAGATATGAGTGTTCCGATTTACCAACATGGTCATGGAACGAATATTTTAAGGTACAACTTTATTTTAAACTTTCAACAAAGAATAACGAAGAAATATATATTTTCAAAATGCAATTTAAAAAAAAATGGCGGCAGGGTGGACGACTGGTTAGCGCATCTGCCTCACAGTTCTGAGGACTGGGGTTGAAATCCCGGCCCCGCCTGTGTGGAGTTTGCATGTTCTCGTGGGTTTTCTCTAGGTACTCCGGTTTCCTCCCACATCCCAAAAACATGCGTGGTCGATTGATTTGAGACTAAACTGCCCGTAGGTGTGAATGTGAGTGCGAATGGTTGTTTGCTTATATGTGCCCTCAGGGTGTACCCCGCCTCTCGCCCGAAGATAGCTGAGATAGGCTCCAGCACGCCCATGACCCTCGTGAGGATTAGCGGTACAGAAAATGGAGGGATGGATGGATTTTTAATTTAAAATTGTGAATTAAGTGTTTCAATTTTTATCTCATTTGAGGTCAAATTTAAAATGTCTTACCTTGTAGATGAATTCCATGTGCCTCTCCCTCAGAACAAAAATATCTGGTATTTTCCTGTAAAAGTCTTCATTTTCGCCAATGAGCTTCAAAAAGCTCGTTCTCTAAATAGAAATGATTGAAAGTCTTCCTTGATCAGTCTTAATTGAAATTAATGTTTTGAGTCTTTCTAATGGGACAATGATCTTTCCACAGACACTAATGTAGCCACAGTGAATGCAAGCTGGAGTAACGTCATGTCTGGTACTGTCCAGATCAAATCCTTTTCAACCAAAAAGTTGTTCAGGAATTTTGCATTCATTCCCCACTGTTTGTGAGCTATACAGTCCGAAAAGATCAGCCTTTAGTCTTAATAAGTCAAAGGGCTAGCTTGCTCAGTGTCTGTGTAGAAGAATGGCATCAACGTGAATCTGTGTGCTCTTGTGCGGCCCCTTTAGTGTGGCCACCACAGCCTCTCTAAAGAAGGCTGCATAGTGTGGATGCAGAATCCTGTGTGCCTCATCTTGCCCTTTATCTGAGGTTTAAAGCGATCAGGAAAACTAAATATTTAACATCCACCCATCCATTTTCTTCCACTTATCCGAGGTCAGGTCGCGGGGGCAACATCCCCGGGGTCTCCTCCTGGTGGGACGTGCCCAGAACACCTCACCAGGGAGGCGTCCGGGGGGCATCCGATGCCCCAGCCAGATGCCCCAGCAACCTCATCTGGCTCCTCTCAATGTGGAGGAGCAGCGGCTCTATTCTGAGCTCCTCCCAGATGACCGAGCTTCTCACCCTATCTCTAAGGGAGAGCCCGGACACCCTGCGGAGGAAACTCATTTCGGCTGCTTATATCCGGGATCTTGTTCTTTCGGTCATGACCCACAGCTCGTGACCAGAGGTGAGGGTAGGTACGTAGATTGACCGGTAAATTGAGAGCTTCACCTTTCGGCTTAGCTCCTTCTTTACCACAACGGACCGATACAAAGTCTGCATCACTGCAGACGCTGCACCGATCCGCCTGTTGATCTCCCTTTCGATTCTTCCCTCACTTGTGAACAAGAAGATACTTGAACTCCTCCACTTGACCTCCACCCTTTTCCGACTGAGGACCATGGTCTCAGATTTGGAGGTGCTGATTTTGATCCCAGCCGCTTCACACTCTGCTGCGAACCGCTCCAGTGAGAGTTGGAGATCACGGCTTGATGAAGCCAACAGAACCACGTCATCTGCAAAAAGCAGAGATGCAATACTGAGGCCACCGAACCGGACCCCCTCTATGAATTGGCTGCTTCTAGAAATTCTATCCATAAATGTTATGAACAGAATCGGTGACAAAGGGCAGCCTTCCAGGAGTCCAACCCTCACCGGAAACCAGTCCGACTTACTGCCGGCAATGCGGACCAAACTCTGACACTGTTTGTGCAGGGACCGAACAGCCCGTATCAGGGGGTTTGATACCCCATACTCCCGAAGAAACCCCCACAGGATTACCCGAGGGACACGGTCGAACGCCCTTTGCAAGTCCACAAATCACATGTAGACTGGTTGGGCAAACTCCCATGCACCCTCGAGGACCCTGCCGAGAGTGTAGAGCTGGTCCACTGTTCCACGGCCAGGACAAAAACCATACTGCTCCTCCTGAATCTGAAATTCAACTTCCCGACGGACCCTCCTCTCCAGCACCCCTGAATAGACCTTACCAGGGAGGCTGAGGCATGTGATCCCCCTATAGTTGGAACACACCCTCCACTCCCCCTTCTTAAAAAGGGGGACCACCACCCCAGTTTGCCAATCCAGAGGCACTGTCCCCGATGTGCATGCGATGTTGCAGAGGCGTGTCAACCAGGACAGTCCCACAACATCCAGAGCCTTTAGAATCTCATTCACCCCCGGGCCTTGGCACCGAGGAGCTTTTTAACCACCTCGGTGACCTCAACCCCAGAGATAGGAGAGCCCACCTCTGAGACCCAAGACTCTGCTTCCTCATGGGAAGTCATGTCGGTGGAATTGAGGAGGTCTTCGAAGTATTCTCCCCATCGACTCACAACGTCGCGAGTCAAGGTCCGCAGCGCCCCATCCTCACTATACACAGTGTTGATGGTGCACTGCTTCCCCCTCCCGAGATGCCAGATGCTGGACCAGACTTTGCTCGAAGCCGTTCGGAAGTCTTTCTACATGGCCTCACCGAACTCCTACCATGCCCGAGTTTTTGCCTCCACGCCAGCCAAAGCTGCATTCCGCTTATCCAGCTGGTACACATCAGCTGCCTCAGGAGTCCCACAGGCCAAAAAGGCCCGATAGGACTCCTTCTTTAGCTTGATGGCATCCCTCACTGTTGGTGTCCACCAACGGGTTCGGGGAATGCCGGCACGACAGGCACCGACCACCTTACGGTCACAGCTCCGGTCGGCTGCCTCAGCAATGGAGGCGCGGAACATGGTCCACTTGGACTCAATGTCCCCTGCCTCCCCTGGAACATGAGCAAAGTTCTGTCGGAGGTGGGAGTTGAAACTCCTTCTGACAGGGGATTCTGCCAGACATTCCCAGCAGACCCTCACAATACGTTTGGGCCTGCCACGTTGGACCGGCATCTTCCCCCACCATCGGAGCCAACTCACCACCAGGTGGTGATCAGTTGACCGCTCCACCCCTCTCTTCACCCGAGTGTCCAAGACATGCGGCCACAAGTCCGATGACATGACCACAAAGTTAGCCATCGAACTGCGACCTAGGGTGTCCTGGTGCCAAGTGCACGTGTGGACACCCTTATGCTTGAACATGGTGTTCATTATGGACAATACGTGATGAGCGCAGAAGTCCAATAACAGGACACTGCTCGGGTTCTGATCGACGGGGCCGTTCCTCCCAATCACGCCCTTCCAGGTCTCACTGTCATTGCCCACATGAGCATTGAAGTCCCCCAGCAGAACATTGGAGTCCCCAGCGGGAGCGCTATCCAGCACCCCCTCCGAGGACTCCAAATAGGGTGGGTACTCTGAACTGCTTTTTGGTGCATAGGCACAAACAACAGTCAAGACCCGTCCATCCACCCGAAGGTGGAGGGAGGCTACCCTCTCGTCCACTGGGGTGAACCCCAACATACAGTCTCCAAGCCGGGGGGAAATAAGTATACCCACACCTGCTCGGCGCCTCTCACTGTGGGCCACTCCAGAGTGGAAGAGAGTCCAACCCCTCTCAAGAGGATTGGTACCAGACGCCACACACCAGCTCGGGCTCCTTCCCTGCCAGACATTCCACATTACTAGACCCAGCTTCTGTAGCTGGGGATCGGATCACCAAGGTCCCTGCCTTCGGCCACCACCCTGCTCACACGGCACCCGACCTCTATGGCCCCTCCCACAGGTGGTGAGCCCATGGGAAGGGGGACCCACGTTACCCTTTCAGGCTGGCCCCTCCTACAGGTGGTGAGCCCATGGCAAGGGGGACCCACGTTACCCTTTCGGGCTGTGCCCTGCCGGGCCCCATGGGTGCAGGCCCGGCCACCAGGCTTCTAGCCCCACCTCCAGGCCGGCTCCACAGGGGGGCCCCGGTGACCCGCGTCTGGGCAGGGGAAACCTAAATCCATATATATTTTTCATCATAGGGGTCTTTTAGCCATGCTTTGTCTGGTCCCTCACCTATGTCCTATTTGCCATGGGTGACCCTACCAGGGACGTGAAGCCCCAGACAATTTAGCTCCTAGGATCATACAAACCCCTCCACCACGATAAGGTGCCGGCTCCAGGAGGGGAATATGTAACATATAAATATTAAATACATTAGCCGTTAAACTCAGAATGCATCTTACCAGTGTCTGAAAACATTATATTGGAGACAGAACAGGCACTTACTTGCCAATGGTCTCCTCTGTTGTAGTGGAGTAATTTTAACAATAGATGGAGCTGTTGCTGTGTGCTATCTCTGCTTCAGTGAGGGATTGTGCCACAGATAGGAATAAGTAGATATGACGCGCCCCTTTTGAGCTGCATGCGACACTAAGCTAGAGAGGTCAAAGTTGTCAGCGTATTACATGTGGGTGAACGGCAACAAAACCAAAAGACCACGGATGCCAGTACATTGCGTTGGATACGGTTGCACACAACACTGTGCAATCACAACAAGGGAACTGGGATTAACCTTCCATCCATTTTCAACACCGCTTATCCTGGTTAGGGTTGCAGGGCGTTGGAACCTATCCCAGCTGACTTCAGGCAGAAGGCGGACTACTCCCTGAACTGGTCACCAGCCAATCGCAGGGCACATACAGACACAGACAACCATTCGCACTCACATTCACACCGTCACTGAGTGGGAACTGAACCCACGCTGCCCGCACCTAAGTCAGGCGAGTGTACCGCTGCACCATCAATGACGGATTAACCTTTCACAGGTTAAAATAGTTTTTGTCCTTTTTCAAAAAAATTCTGTATTGATAGCACGCGCTTTGGTGTTGACAAAAAAGTAAACCTTGTGAAAATCGGTTGAGAATTGAGCCAGTTCCGACTTAATTTCAATGTCCGTGCATTGCCTTTGATAGGAATGTCCACCTCCCCAACATGGCCGTCATGAAGGCATGTCACTTAGCGGGGCTGCTACAGCATGCTCGCTTTTGTTGTCTTCATATCTATGGATTACGCAATCTGAGGTGAGGCTCTCTGCTTGCTGCCGCACTTCCCGTCTCACACACTTATTTGTACAGGAAATACGCAAATTCAGCAATTTTAATGAAGAAATTATTGACATTATTGGATTAAAAAAGAAAATCAAAATAAAGCACATACTAAATAACTGAAATGGAAAAGAATTTCATGTAATCATCGTTTTGTTTTGTTTTTTCTCGACACAAGCAGGGCAGGCTCTGCCTCCCCTGACCGCACGTCCCTGTAACTTGAATGACAGATGAGACAGTTACAGAGTTAACATGTGACTTAAAACATTGGCTGTAATGTAAAAGGTTTTGATGTTAGCAGTTTCACCCTGAAACAAATTATTTCTATTTATAGCCATACTTTAGTGGAAGATTTTGGTCAAATTACATATTCCACACACTCCGGGTAGCTATGTTTTACTTTAGAGTTTCTATTATGTAAATCCAACAAGAAATCAACAGTGTGCTTTTTCTTTGGCTTTTTGATACTTAAAAGTTTTGCAAACTTTAAGCCATATTCAATCTCCAAGAAGTCTGAAAAATAAAAGATGTTTGGAGTAATTTTGGGCGGCACGATGGCCGACTGGTTAGAGCGTCAGCCTCACAGTTCTGAGGACCCGGGTTCAATCCCCGGCCCCGCCTGTGTGGAGTTTGCATGTTCTCCCCGTGCCTGCATGGGTTTTCCCCGGGTACTCCGGTTTCCTCCCACATCCCAAAAATATGCATGGTAGGTTAATTGAAGACTCTAAATTGCCCCTCGGTGTGAATGTGAGTGCAAATTTGTTAATATGTGCCCTGCAATTGGCTGGCAACCGGTTCAGGGTGTACCCCGTCTCCTGCCCAAAGTTAGCTGGGATAGGCTCCGGCACTCCCGTGACCCTTGTGAGGTTAAGCGGCTCAGAAAATGGATGTATGATGGAGCTTGCTCCTCCACACCAACCTCCTTCAAGCAAACCTTCTATGGAGCTGGAGACACAGAAATGCTTCCTCCAAGCAAGTCTTTCATTCAGTGGTGTAGTCCAACACTTTTGTCCATTTTGTGTATTTTTATCACACACACTCACACAGCACATGACTAATAGTTTGAGCTGGCTGCCCAGAGCACCAACTTTTAGACAAATGTATCAAAATGTGGATACATTCTTTGGCCATTCCGCTGTGGGGGGGATTAGCTGGGAAATAGTGATGGAATTTAATAGAGCTATTAATAAAAAAAAAAAGTTTGTGGTAATGAAGCCACTGCAACAAAGTTTTGAAGTCCTCCATAGAAGTAAAACAATACGCAGCGGCTGTTTGGGTGATTTAGTGTCACTACCAATCAGAGTGAGAGCGCAGATCCATATAATAGATCTCCTCGTTATTACCACTGGGAGATACAGTCGGCGGCGAAAGCAGTGGCGGCGCTTCCACCAAAAAAGCGCCTCATCACGTCGCCGTCATTGCTCAATTGCATGTTTATCATCCATGACATTGGCGGAATGTTTCTTCCTGGGATTGGGCCTCGTAAAACAGCCATTTGCTAAAAGTTGAGCTGGGATTTTAGTTCATTAGCCAAATTACCAGAGATGAGCAGTCCCTCCTCCCCCACTGAACGTCAACGTCCTCAATCTGCCGCACAGCGTGGGTGCTGAGAGGTGGGAGAAGACAGCCAGCGAATGAGACTATCTTTATCTTTTATTTCTATTGTGCAAGGTGGTGGTTATCATAAATAACTAGCAAGAGGAGTCATCGCGTTAGTCATGCGTCGTAGGTTCTAAGGCAAATGTGCCATGGACCTTGTGAGGCTGTGGATTATTTCTAGTCGTTCTGTTTATTCGAGCATGCCAGAGGACGGTGAGCACACTTGTACTGGAACTTGAGTGTCACGTGGGCCCGAACGTGGCACTGTTTTTCCTGGTGTGAGTACGCGCTTTTGAGATGAAGACGGCCATGAGTTTGAGCCAGACAAACAACCCTCACACCCTTTAAGGAATAATTTTAAAAAAAGGTTTCGATGATGTCAGCGAGCTTCATAAAAGCCAAAGCAATCGTTGTCTGGCACTTCATTGTCACAGCACAATTGAAGCTGAGGAGAAGGAAAATATCATGATGATGATGATGGTGGTGGTCACCATATTACAAGAAGGTCCACTTGGTAACCGTGGTAACCCAAAGGCTTTATTGACTGCAGGCAACCTTTTAATTCACAAATTCTGAGTCATACACGTGCAAAAATAAGTTAAGAACTTTATAATTAAGCTACTCAGCCTCTCAAGACGTAACATCTTGTGCTTTGATGTTTGAGAAGTTGGGCATTGTTGCTTGTGAAATGACTGTGCTTGCTTTCATGCTGGTCAATAGCCATTTTGGATTTGGACATGCTCCAATGTAATATGAGCATGTGCTCTGACCTAATTCTAAAATGTGGATTGTTTTTCTCGTCATCTGTTCATTTCTACTGTGCAAGTTGGCGGTTATCATGAATACCTGTCGAAATCATCAATTGCAAGTTCATATAACGTGGACTTATTTTTTTTTTGACACTGACTTATTTCGATTCTGTTTATTTCTACTGTGTACGGTGGTGGTTTTCATGAACTGGCAAGAGAAGCAGTCACATTATTTAAATTTTACATACAGTACACTGCACACACACTCATCTCCCAAAGGTTGCTATAGTTTTTGTTTTTGTTTCTTTTTGGGGTTTTTTGTCCATGGATTATTTCTATTGTGCAAGGGTGACTGTTATCATGAATACAAGCACGTGGAGCAATCACACGTTTCCATGCGTGTCCAAGCGTTCTGTGGGCTATTTTTTGAGTCTCTGGATTATTTCTATTTTAATAATATAGTTATATACTTGTAAATTTACCACTATCAAAAAAATAGAAACAAGTAGAAATAATCACATTAACATCACATTTTTCAAATAGTACCTTTCTGTGGTAACATCACCATAAAAAATACAATTTCAGATCTCTGCTTAAAGGAATCTTCCTGAGCTGGACCTAATGTAATTTTAAGTGACTATTCCTGAATTACCAAATGCTCAGGAAAGAAAATTTCTGAGCATCTACCAAGCACTAAAACAGTTTGTCTCCTAGCATTAACTTGCATCAATTTCTTCCTCTTTTGAAAAATTGAAAAATGGAGTTTTGTCAAAACAAGTATGCAAACACCTTTACGAAGTCAACATTTTAAATGTTCAACAATTTAACATTAAAAAATTAACCAGCAAACTGTGTGGTCTGAAGAGTAACACTTCACCCCTCCAGTTCTCTCACTCTTTTCTCATGTACAGATGCACAGGTGAGCAAAATAGTCACACCTTCAAAGGACGTAGCTCAGGTCAAAAGTTTCCAACGGCTTTTACAACATATGAATGGGCACCATGGAACACTTCGGATTCCCATTTTTGCTCAGGAACTTTCCTTTCCCATCCTATCTGAGAGAAATGGCCCAGATGTACTTGGAGGATAGGTTGTTCAAATTCTCCAAAATGCTAAGGAGAGGTGCCTCAATGTCACCTTTAAGCCACCTTTAGCATAGGATACTCCTGAACAACCTTTATGAAAGGAAAGGGCATATACTGTATTACCCAAAATCCTTTACGGCAGTAATATTTAAAGCAACAGGCCACTGATGATTACAAACTACAGGAAGAAGCTCGAGTCTCATGCTAGAGACTTTAAAAATAAACTTTGATTTAAAAAAAATATATATATATTTAAATACACATATGGGTACAATTTGTAACTTCTTAAAAAAATATATTAGTAACCAAATATTTGACCAAAGAAAAGTGCAATACATGCATGTCATTTATTCCAAATATCATATAATAATGTAAAAACGAATGAGCTTAAAGATTCAATACAGTATTGTAATCTATGATTGCGCTGTCTTGACGTTTTATTTTTTTATTGATCAAATATTTTGCAGGTCAAGTGACTTTACGTCAGTCACACTCACCGTCACACAATGATGTCAGTTAGGAAAAGTGGAGCTGAATTCATTTGAAACAGTGCTGTCCTTTCCTGTTCGAAAGGAAGCACCTTTTAAAGAAAGGTGGCATAGAGGTGAGGAGATTGGACTTTCCGAAGAGGCCCCAAGTCTCTGGCAATGTTCCACACAATTAACTTTGTGATTGCCTTTTACTGTGCACCTTTCTTGTCATACAGAAAACATACAGGCCTCTATTTTTGGCGTGGCGCAAATGCTGACCTATTCTGATTTCCGGGCAACAAAAGGCTTCCTGCACATGTTTGCCGTGTTTATTCTGACTAGAAATACAAGTAATTTAACAGTACTTGCACTGGTATACGTCTGAAAAAAAAGTGGTATCGAAAATTCCTACCTGTGACCCTAATGAGGATAAACTGAATAGAAACTGAATGGATGGACTATGAATGAATGGCAGTGCCAGATTACAACTCATTAATTTAGCAGCACAGAGACTTTTCAATGTTTTTAGCACTCAAGGATGGTGTCTCTGACCCCCCATTTAAATAGGTTAATGCACTGGTCTATTTGCAGGGACATATGGCGGGTGTTTGAAGAGAGGGCTTCTGTATCTTCTCCATACAGTCGTCTCCAGGGAGAATTTGATTCCCTTTCATGTGTCATTCTCCAGGTGTCACTCTCCACCCCGCGTTATCATCGCCGCCCCCACCATGACAGCTTCAAGCCGCTTCATCCAGGGAAAAAAAAATAAGAAGAAGAAATTCCAAAGCTCAGCTGAAAGCGTTTCCCGGGGAGACGTGAGTGACGTGCGCTTTATGTACAGGCACCAATTGACGCCCCATTGTACCATTTAATAAAGGGCCAAGTGTTAATTTGTTGTTATCCACAGCTAATTCTTGGATTAGTTTTCTGAGGTGGTGTTAATGCTGATTGTAAATACCTCTCAGCGCACTGTGACGCTGCATAAGTCCAGTGTAAACACAGCCACGCATGCGTTGCCGGGGCTTGTTGGCAGGCTGCGAGTCAATTACGCCAAAATGGCAGCCAAAACAGCTCCATCACTAAAATTTGTGCATCCACAACAATTATATAAACATGATATATTAACGCGGCATCATGGCTGACTGGTTAGCACATCTGCCTCACAATTCTGAGTACCCTGGGTTCAAATACGCCCTCACCTTTGTGGAGTTTGCATGTTCTCCCCATGCCTGCGTGGCTTTTCTCCCGCCTTCCAAAACTTGCATTGTAGGTTAATTGGAAACTCTAAATTGACAATTGCCGACGTACCCCTGCACATTGGAACAGCGAGCCTGTGTAGGCATTTGATGCTGTCCATACATTATGTATGTATATGCTTTATAACATTTATTAAACCATAAAAAGATACAGTAGATAAATACCTATAGTTAAGGAAGAAGTGGGTTGCTAAAGGGAATGGACGTGGGCAGGAATAAAAGCGAGAGTGGGGATATTTTAAGAGAGGATTGCTCACTCCCATTCATTTGAGGGTTAGGGTTACGTACCGCTCACGTACATTTTGGTCACAAGCTTCGGTTTTTCATCCACAGGCACATTAAAAATTATAAATATAGTAAAGTATTGTTGTAAAACTAAATATTTGATACTTTACATACTCTATTTATATGGCTCGGGGGAGGCGCATTCATTCTGTGTGTGCTGAGAGGACAGCAGTGCGTTTTTAAGCAACGCACCGTGCCAATCAGAATCAGAATCAGAATCAGAATCATCTTTATTTGCCAAGTATGTCCAAAACACACAAGGAATTTGTCTCCGGTAGTTGGAGCCGCTCTAGTACAACAGACAGTCAATTTACAGAACACTTTGGAGACATAAAGACATTGACAAAAAACAACAACAAACAACAATTGTGCAAAAAGATGCAGAGTCCTCAGTTCGAATGGCTAATATCGCAATAGTCCGGTGCAATGACCATTGTGCAAAGGGCACTGAGACTTCAAGGAGTGTATGCATGCAACAGGGCATCTGACGCTAAGGAGCGCGTCCTCGGAGAGAAAAAAATTCTATTCTGGAGCGGCGACGCAGTGACATCAGAATACTCCTCCAATGGGAGAGGGGCTGGTGCAATGATTTCTAACTTTTACTGTAAACGGCAAGCGTGAAAGGGAGGAAGGCATAATAATTGCGGTGTCCCACTATCTTGAACTTTGGGCCGATATAAAAATGTTATTCCGAGACGTCCATGCGGGAGGCTTTCAAACTCTCTTTCAAAGCTCCCTGCTCAGCCTGAAATACCAAGAAGTGCTTTTCCTGGAACTAGAAAGCTCATGAAAGATTTTAAACTCCAAGATCCTTCCGTGCTGCATCATCGCCTCCTCCTTAAAAGAAACAAAGTTAGGGCTTCCTTTTCCAACAATGACAAATACATATTTCCAATTTGCAGTCCACTCAGTGGGAAAGCCTTCCGACGTCCTGCTAGGCTGTTATGTGACCACTTCCAAATATGGGATCAGAATCAGAATCATCTTTATTTGCCAAGTATGTCCAAAAAACACACAAGGAATTTGTCTCCGGTAGTTGGAGCCGCTCTAGTATGACAACAGACAGTCAATTGACAGAGAACACTTTTGAGACATAAAGACATTGAGAAAAAGCATTGTTGTTGTTGTTACGCTTTGACGCAAGTGCAGTGTGAAAAGGCCATGAGATTAGTTTTTATTTTAAATCCCCCCAAAATTTGGGGGGATTATTTAAAGTCCACAATTCTGAGGGGGTTTTATAGAGTTTGGGGAAAGTTACCGTATTCTAACTGCTGCTTCAATATAATTATCTAGTTATGACTGTTATCTGTCAAAATGGATACGCTAACATGAATTTAAATGTGAAGTAATGCCCATTGATATTATTACAAATGGTAATACCATACAAATAAGATACAGTAATGAAATGAAACATCAGTTGGACTGCATCAGTCATTTACCACAGTTTACTGTAAGGTTAAGTTATCAACCTTACACTTCTGATCGCTTGGCCTCAATATGGTATGCTAGTCAGTAAATAATCAGTTTTATATTTCTGTAGCTGGAGGCATGGTGGGCTCTTAATTGTTATAGATCATTTGCTGGTCCGTGCCCATTTTCATACGTCACTGCAGAGGAGCTGAAAGACTTCGGAAAAGGATGAATCAGTGGTGCTCGATCTTCGCACCTCGATGTGAATTTAAGACAATTTAGACACTCCTTAATATGGTGGCGCGAGAACAGTTGATTTACCGGTCGATCTATATTCCGCGTCGTGGTCTAAGCAATGAGGAGCAAGGACGTTGAAATTAAGAGAAATGAAATCCACCCTTTGTGTTACAAATAAGTCAAGACCTGTAGGTTTGTGGTATAAAAAAAAACTCCAGGACAGAAGTTGAATAACCTCACTTTTCATGAACTTGTTATCCAGAATACGTCACAGCAACACACCAGGTGGCATTGTTCAATAGTATCCTCAAATTTGTCATTGTCTAATCTTTCAGCTGCTTTCCGCATAGCAACGACACACAAAGCATCCCTTAAACTTAGATTAGCGCACGTTCATCCAAAAGAAGTGCTATCTGCACAAACTTGTGAGCAATGCTGACTTCAAAGAAGTTGCATGTAAACAGAAGAAGGCAGCGGAATAAAGCGGGCCTGCTTGAAGTCATTATGACAGAGTACAATGCTGTTAGGGCTGAGAGCTTCCCCGGCTCGCTCGTATGTAACGAGGACTTCAGGTGATACATGAAAGAATGGGCGGGGAGGATTTCCATAAATTTTGTTGGGATTTTGTTTGTAGAGATCGAATGAAGAATGTAAAGAAAGAGATTACTACAATCTCCGGGAGTCGGGGGATTTCTCCAGTTGCTTCTATTTCTCTTCTCCCACGGAAGGAATGAAAGGGTCGCAGGATGGGGAGAGGCGGGTGGTATACGACGACAAAGAACTTTCCGCAGAAGTGTGGGAGACGCTCAAAAACGTCACAAATGAATCATTAAACATGGAGTGATTTGTGTGCTCACGGCAAGTCCTAATCTTCTTAAAAGCCTCACAGTGGGCTGTTGGTTAACATGTCTGCGTCACAGTTATGAGGTTTGCGGTTCGGATCTTTCGCTGGCCTTCCTGTGCGGAGTTACTATGTTTTCCTCATACTTGTGTGAGTTTCCTCCAAGTACTCTCAAATTCCCAAAACATGGATGTTAGGTTTGCTGAAGACTCGTATTATTGTGAGCGTGAATGTTTTTATGTCCATTTTAACCTGTGATTGCCTCGCGACCAGACCGGAGAGTATCTCGCCTCTCGCCCCAAAGTCAGCTGGGATAGGCTCCAGCTTAATGAGGGTAAACGCTATAGAAAATGGATGGAAGGACATCTCCTGTTAGATTTACTCATACTGTACTTTAGATTGAATCTAGTTGCCCTCTGAAATTAATTGAAATGCCATTAATCCATTCCAGGCCCCCCCGCCCCCAAAAAAAAAATACTCCACCATTTTCTGTGTTACATTTTTGACAAAGAAAAATTGCACTGTATTTTAAAATAGAAATACAGACTGAAACTAGTTTTATGAAGTGTAATTGAAGTCACACACATACTGTAGTACATTTGTGTGTTGATGTGTGCCTTTTTAAGTGACAGACCTATTGGGTGAAGACAGGAGCCTGGAGACAGTCGAACTGGCAGTTCAGTGTGAACGTCTCCATACTCCTCGTGCTTTCATTTTGTATCAGCAGCTGTTGCTCTCGTTGTTTTTAACTTCACTCGAGTGGCGGCCTTTCTGCAGCTAGCTCGTTACCTCAAAGCAATAAAATCAACCAAGCGACGGTTCATAAATCGTAGGTCAGCTATCGAAAGTCAAAGTACCACTGTATATGCAATGCCGAGAACTTGATTTTGACTGTCATATTATACATTAGATGTTCCATTTGTTGCTCTTGTTAAATGATCAAATTTAGTCCAAGTTTAAATGAACTACACAAACAAAAATGGTGGGGGGACACACACACACAAACACACACAGCTAAGTTGGGAGTTGTGTGTCTTTAGACGTCCGTGGTGGCTAATAGTTTTTTTCACCTGAAGGTAATGTGTCACAAATTCAAATCCCGCCGCTGCTACCACACGTCCCTCTGCCATCTTGGGCCACTCCATCACGTTGTCCCCCGCAATGCCCAGGCTCCCCAGAGGTAGGGGCAGGATTGGTACCTGCCTCAGGGTGTCCATGAGTCTGAGTTTTTAGGTAAAGCTGGATGTAGCACTGCAGCAATGTGTGTGTGTGTGTGTGTGTGTGTGTGTGTTTGTATCTTTAAGTCTGTGTGTCTTTGCATCTGTGTGTGTCTTACTGCCTTTATTTGTGTGTGTGTGTGTGCGTGCGTGTGTGTGTGTGTGCGTGTGTGTGTGTGTGTGTGTGTGCGTGTGTGTGCGTGCGTGTGTTTTTCACAGCTTGCTTCTACTGGCAGATGCTTTGTCTTATCGCCTCAAACGTCAAATAAGAGCCCGAGACAGAAGACAAATCAAAAGATGGAATTGTTGTAAGGTTTTTCCTGGCGGCACCCCAACCAGAGATGCAGCTTCCACTTTTCTTCTACTTTCTCTGCCTGTGTGCACCATGTCATCTTTAATCACTGTCACTGACATCAGGGACCTTTTTCATTCTCAGCTCACGCTTCTTGATATACTCATCCCATTGCCTTGACATGTGTATGCCGTTCCTCTTCATCATAAGGCAATCATGGCTACTGGTGTACAACCTATTTTCTTCGTAGTCATCCACTTGAGACAATTAATAATATTCCATCAGGAAAAAAAACGGATAGTAACTGTAATTGTCACAGTTAATTGACACTATTCAGAATAGCATTCAAAAGGCCACTGCACACTCAGTCACGCACACATTCGTCTTCGTAATGTTTATGTTGTAATTAATGCAATCACTCCCCTCACCAGTTACTAGTGATAATTGCTACCTTGCACAATACAAATAAACACGGCGACTACAAATATCAGCAATTTCCGGATGTGTGTGCGTGTGTGTGGGTGTGTGTGCACCCATCAATTTTCTGAGCCCCTTCTCCTCACAAGGGTCGCGGGAGTCTATCCCGGCTATCATCGGGCACTTGGCGGTGTACACCCTGAACTGGTTGCCAGCCAATCGCAGGGCAGACATAAACAAACAACCATTCGTACTCACATCTACGGGCAATTTAAAGTTGTCAATTAACCTACCATGCATGTTTTTGGGATGTGGAAGGAAACCGGAGTTCCCGGAGAAAACCCATGCAGGCACGGGGAGAACATGCAAACTCCACACAGGCGGGGCCGGGGATTGAACCCCAGTCCTCAGAACTGTGAGGCAGACGCTCTAACCAGTTGACCACCGTGCATGTGTGTGTCTATATATATATATATATATATATATATATATATATACATATATATATATATATATATACATATATATACATATATATGTATGTATATATATATATGTATATATATACATATATATACATATATATATACATATATATATAGAGAGAGAGAGAAATAGAGAGAGAGATTGAAATCACTTTAAAAGATAATCAATCAATTGTATTGCTACTAGGAAATAACGCACTGGATTTACGCACGGCAGGCTTTATATGGATGTGTGTATGGGTTGTATTTCCAAGAAAAACGCTTGTAACCCCTTTTACTTTGCTTGATTTTTCAGTTAGCAGACGGTAGTTAGCCAAGGCTACTTCTCCATCTGTTTCCTTCTGCATTTCCTTTTGTACGCCCCACATCTAGTCACTCATTTCCGTAGTGCCCCTAGTTGTTGGACAAGACACCACAGTATCTATGTGTGTAGTTTTTTCAACACTTCTTTTTTTTCCAGTTTAAGACATCCATCTGTCTGGTGGAGTGCAGATGAGAAGGAGGCTAGCAAAAACAAATCCCATTAACAATGGGTGAGTGTGACTTGCAGTAAATCGCCATGCACTTTGAAGCCTTTCAAGCTGGTTAGCTTAGCTTAGCTTAGCTTGCTAGCCGCTAAAAATGATAAAGTACCCTCGAGGGGAAACTCAGGCAAACAAGAGGAGAACCAGCAACAGTGTCAACTACTGGGCACTGCTTTTGCTGCAAAGAGCATGTTTGTTCATTTATTTATCTCTCTATGTATTTTTAACATTATTCCCAAACGTTTTCCTTCATGAAAACCTCACAGTGCTTCGTTCGTAGCTATTACTATTTAACTATTTATAACAGGGATTCTCAAACTTTGGGTCCAACTAGGGACACTTTGCGGTGGAGACATTTCTCCAAGGACCCAGTCATAATTCTAACACCAATTAAACATCTCTTTTCTAGGGGAATAAAATTGTACAACAATAAAATCATAGCTGATATCATCCATCCATTTTTAACATCATAGCTGATTATAAATAATAATAAGTTGCTGTTTCTTCCTTTGTTTTTTTGCAAAGCAATACAATCAATCAACTTTTATTATGAAGACTCATAGTCCAGTAGAAAACACATACTGTACAGTACAGTACAATACACAATAAAAGTACATCAGGAAAATCTTCATATTTAATGACCATAATTACTTTTTACCCGATTCTCTTACAAGAAACAACAAGAATCAAAGACATTTCACCTGCACTGTCCAGTATGCAGGTATTTATTTCACTGTCACACTGGATTAATTTTTGGCTTAAAAGATTTCCAGCTACTGAATCCTTTCGGATCGCCATCCATCCATCCATTTTCCGAGCCGCTTCTCCTCACTAGGGTCGCGGGCGTGCTGGAGCCTATCCCAGCTATCATCGGTCAGGAGGCGGGGAACACCCTGAACAGGTTGCCAGCCAATCGCAGGGCACATTTAAACAAACAACCATTTGTACTCACATTCACACCGACGGGCAATTTAGAGTCTTCAATCAACCTACCACGCATGTTTTTGGGATGTGGGAGGAAACCGGAGTGCCCGGAGAAAACCCACGCAGACACGGGGAGAACATGCAAACTCCACACAGGCGGGGCTGGGGATTGAACCCCGCTCCTCAGAACTGTGAGGCAGACGCTCTAACCAGTCGTCCACCGTGCCGCCCCTTTTGGATCTTATCATTCTAAATGGAATAATATCATCCTTGAATTGAATCAGCAACCACAAATTGTGTTTCGAATCGAATCGTTGCTAAAATGAATTGTTACATTCCTAATATTTAGTAACGAATGCAAAGTCTCCTTGTGCCACTTATTAAAGATAACTGCCACTTTGAACAATAGAAACACGCAGAATGACGAGCCCATAGTAAAGCAGGCTGAGTCGGTGTTTTGATGGGTATGGGAGGGAGTTGGTGGGCAGTCACCAATATGATTACCCCTGAGTGTCAATACCAAAACAGGAAGATGTGAGGAGAGTCCCCGCCGAGGTGGAAAATGAACATCTTTGACCTCATCAAGTCTGCGGAAGCGTCTCCGCTCACTAATTAAGATTGAACAGAAGTAGCGAATGCGGCCACCTTCGCCGAAACTAATCAAGTGCACCTCAGTTCGCTCCACTGCTCTTTTATATTTATCCATGAAGTCGGTTAAGGCAGGAAAAGGATGACACAACACAGTGAACTCTGACTATTCACGGGGTTTAGCGACCAAGTCCCAACACGAATAACATACATTTCTGAATAATAGACACCCCTTAATGTTTTATTTTTATATCATTGCCAATATTAATTATTTAAACCCTAAATAACGGACTTCGGATTTAACGGTTGGAAATCAAAGTGCCTCTTTGTAACGCACAAATTTTGTTAGTTCCCGCTGTTGTTCAGCGGCGCAATCACCAGACAGCGACTTGGTACCCATATTTCAGGGCTGTGCCGCTGTTGTCACAGATATGAAGACTAGATCCGGCTAACCGACGTGCCTACTTGGGGGCCATGCTGACAGGGGCGACGCACCCATCAAAAGTGGTGTGTCATATCTACTTTACGGCTGCTGGTTACTCAAGTTTACTCGTCGTGTCTCGAACATTCTATATTAATTTTGGCACAGTATACAGTTGTTTTTTGTCAAGCCCTTCTCTATGGCATCCAATCGTAACAGAGGTGGGAAAAGGAACCTCGCAGCTCATGAATGCGACGGCCATGCCACAACAATTTCTTCCATCAGCACGCCATAATCACCCTTCCCAAGCACCAGCAATCACGGTAGGCAGAAGTGGTTAGTAACGCGTTACATTTACTCCATTACATTTACTCAAGTAACTTTTTGGATGAACTGAACTTGTCAGAGTACTTTAAATGCACCATACTTTTTACTTTTACTTGAGTATTTATTTAAGAAGGAATTATACTTTTACTCTGTTACAATGATCAACATGCCGTTTGCTATTTTTATTTATCCATTCTTGCGTGCGCAGGTCTATTTTTCAACTCCATCTTCGACTTACGCATAGATGACAAAAGGCAGTCATATGACCACGCACGTAGGCTTCGCAAGCCAATCAATATGACTCATTTTTTTTGGGGGGGGGAACAGCTGAGAGAGTGTGTTCACTTTATGGGTCCCCAAAAAAATCTACTTTGCCATGCAACTCTTAAACTGTGACTGCCCAAACTTCAGTTCAGCCCACTTCTAACTTGAGAAAACACCTTGCAATAAGTTGCAGATATTTCTATTGTTGTTTTGGCAGTGGATATGGCAACATTAGCCCTATCATATGGTGTCGTACATGCGCGCACACACACACACACACACACACACACACGCACAATCACTAAGTCTGTTCAGCAAACAGCTTCTTCATGAAGTCATTAAAGTGAATAAAGCAAATAATGTTTATGTAGGGGCCAATGCATGTGTTGTTGGTTTTGGGGCAGGTAAAAATTGAAATGGTGGCAGGTGTGTGTCGACTTCCATATTATTTGTTTATTTTATTTGATGTTCATGCCCTGCGACCCTAGTGAGGATAAGTGTTAAAGAAAATGGATGGATGGATGATTGGATGGATGGATGGATGGATGATGTTCATGCTCTGATTTAAAATAAATAATTAAATCAATCAAAAGTTACTCACAAGTTACTTTTTACTAGAGTAGTTTTTTCATTGAGTACTTTCTTACTCTTACTTAAG